>NC_092178.1:22891272-23191272 GCF_045791955.1 Oncorhynchus clarkii lewisi
CATCTGATATGAGAGATGGGAGGACATTTATAACACACGTCTGATATGAGAGATGGGAGGACATTTATAACACACATCTGATATGAGAGATGGGAGGACATTTATAACACGTCTGATATGAGAGATGGGAGGACATTTATAACACGTCTGATATGAGAGATGGGAGGACATTTATAACACACATCTGATATGAGAGATGGGAGGACATTTATAACACGTCTGATATGAGAGATGGGAGGACATTTATAACACACGTCTGATATGAGAGATGGGAGGACATTTATAACACACATCTGATATGAGAGATGGGAGGACATTTATAACACGTCTGATATGAGAGATGGGAGGACATTTATAACACACATCTGATATGAGAGATGGGAGGACATTTATAACACGTCTGATATGAGAGATGAGAGGACATTTATAACACGTCTGATATGAGAGATGGGAGGACATTTATAACACACATCTGATATGAGAGATGGGAGGACATTTATAACACGTCTGATATGAGAGATGGGAGGACATTTATAACACACGTCTGATATGAGAGATGGGAGGACATTTATAACACGCCTGATATGAGAGATGGGAGGACATTTATAACACGTCTGATATGAGAGATGGGAGGACATTTATAACACGTCTGATATGAGAGATGGGAGGACATTTATAACACACATCTGATATGAGAGATGGGAGGACATTTATAACACACATCTGATATGAGAGATGGGAGGACATTTATAAAACTTCTGATATGAGAGATGGGAGGACATTTATAACACACGTCTGATATGAGAGATGGGAGGACATTTATAACACGTCTGATATGAGAGATGGGAGGACATTTATAACACGTCTGATATGAGAGATGGGAGGACATTTATAACACGTCTGATATGAGAGATGGGAGGACATTTATAACACATCTGATATGAGAGGACATTTATAACACGTCTGATATGAGAGATGGGAGGACATTTATAACACACGACATTTATAACACTTCTGATATGAGAGATGGGAGGACATTTATAACACACATCTGATATGAGAGATGGGAGGACATTTATAACACGTCTTATATGAGAGATGGGAGGACATTTATAACACGTCTGATATGAGAGATGGGAGGACATTTATAACACACATCTGATATGAGAGATGGGAGGACATTTATAACACACGTCTGATATGAGAGATGGGAGGACATTTATAACACACATCTGATATGAGAGATGGGAGGACATTTATAACACGTCTGATATGAGAGATGGGAGGACATTTATAACACGTCTGATATGAGAGATGGGAGGACATTTATAACACACATCTGATATGAGAGATGGGAGGACATTTATAACACGTCTGATATGAGAGATGGGAGGACATTTATAACACGTCTGATATGAGAGATGGAAGGACATTTATAACACACATCTGATATGAGAGATGGAAGGACATTTATAACACACGTCTGATATGAGAGATGGGAAGACATTTATACACGTCTGATATGAGAGATGGGAGGACATTTATAACACACATCTGATATGAGAGATGGGAGGACATTTATAACACGTCTGATATGAGAGATGGGAGGACATTTATAACACACATCTGATATGAGAGATGGGAGGACATTTATAACACGTCTGATATGTTAGATGGGAGGACATTTATAACACGTCTGATATGAGAGATGGGAGGACATTTATAACACACATCTGATATGAGAGATGGGAGGACATTTATAACACGTCTGATATGAGAGATGGGAGGACATTTATAACACACGTCTGATATGAGAGATGGGAGGACATTTATAACACACGTCTGATATGAGAGATGGGAGGACATTTATAACACGTCTGATATGAGAGATGGGAGGACATTTATAACACACGTCTGATATGAGAGATGGGAGGACATTTATAACACGTCTGATATGAGAGATGGGAGGACATTTATAACACGTCTGATATGAGAGATGGGAGGACATTTATAACACGTCTGATATGAGAGATGAGAGGACATTTATAACACGTCTGATATGAGAGATGGGAGGACATTTATAACACACGTCTGATATGAGAGATGGGAGGACATTTATAACACGTCTGATATGAGAGATGGGAGGACATTTATAACACACATCTGATATGAGAGATGGGAGGACATTTATAACACGTCTGATATGAGAGATGGGAGGACATTTATAACACGTCTGATATGAGAGATGGGAGGACATTTATAACACGTCTGATATGAGAGATGAGAGGACATTTATAACACGTCTGATATGAGGGATGGGAGGACATTTATAACACACATCTGATATGAGAGATGGGAGGACATTTATAACACGTCTGATATGAGAGATGGGAGGACATTTATAACACACGTCTGATATGAGAGATGGGAGGACATTTATAACACGTCTGATATGAGAGATGGGAGGGCATTTATAACACGTCTGATATGAGAGATGGGAGGACATTTATAACACGTCTGATATGAGAGATGGGAGGACATTTATAACACACATCTGATATGAGAGATGGGAGGACATTTATAACACACATCTGATATGAGAGATGTGAGGACATTTATAACACGTCTGATATGAGAGATTGGAGGACATTTATAACACGTCTGATATAAGAGATGGGAGGACATTTATAACACGTCTGATATGAGAGGACATTTATAACACGTCTGATATGAGAGATGGGAGGACATTTATAACACACGTCTGATATGAGAGATGGGAGGACATTTATAACACACATCTGATATGAGAGATGGGAGGACATTTATAACACGTCTGATATGAGAGATGGGAGGACATTTATAACACGTCTGATATGAGAGATGGGAGGACATTTATAACACACATCTGATATGAGAGATGGGAGGACATTTATAACACACGTCTGATATGAGAGATGGGAGGACATTTATAACACGTCTGATATGAGAGATGGGAGGACATTTATAACACGTCTGATATGAGAGATGGAAGGACATTTATAACACACATCTGATATGAGAGATGGAAGGACATTTATAACACACGTCTGATATGAGAGATGGGAAGACATTTATAACACACGTCTGATATGAGAGATGGGAGGACATTTATAACACACGTCTGATATGAGAGATGGGAGGACATTTATAACACACATCTGATATGAGAGATGGGAGGACATTTATAACACACATCTGATATGAGAGATGGGAGGACATTTATAACACGTCTGATATGAGAGATGGGAGGACATTTATAACACGTCTGATATGAGAGATGGGAGGACATTTATAACACACATCTGATATGAGAGATGGGAGGACATTTATAACACATCTGATATGAGAGATGGGAGGACATTTATAACACGTCTGATATGAGAGATGGGAGGACATTTATAACACACGTCTGATATGAGAGATGGGAGGACATTTATAACACGTCTGATATGAGAGATGGGAGGACATTTATAACACGTCTGATATGAGAGATGGGAGGACATTTATAACACGTCTGATATGAGAGATGGGAGGACATTTATAACACACGTCTGATATGAGAGATGGGAGGACATTTATAACACACATCTGATATGAGAGATGGGAGGACATTTATAACACGTCTGATATGAGAGATGGGAGGACATTTATAACACACGTCTGATATGAGAGATGGGAGGACATTTATAACACACATCTGATATGAGAGATGGGAGGACATTTATAACACGTCTGATATGAGAGATGGGAGGACATTTATAACACACATCTGATATGAGAGATGGGAGGACATTTATAACACGTCTGATATGAGAGATGAGAGGACATTTATAACACGTCTGATATGAGAGATGGGAGGACATTTATAACACACATCTGATATGAGAGATGGGAGGACATTTATAACACGTCTGATATGAGAGATGGGAGGACATTTATAACACGTCTGATATGAGAGGACATTTATAACACGTCTGATATGAGAGATGGGAGGACATTTATAACACACGTCTGATATGAGAGATGGGAGGACATTTATAACACACATCTGATATGAGAGATGGGAGGACATTTATAACACGTCTGATATGAGAGATGGGAGGACATTTATAACACGTCTGATATGAGAGATGGGAGGACATTTATAACACACATCTGATATGAGAGATGGGAGGACATTTATAACACACGTCTGATATGAGAGATGGGAGGACATTTATAACACGTCTGATATGAGAGATGGGAGGACATTTATAACACGTCTGATATGAGAGATGGAAGGACATTTATAACACACATCTGATATGAGAGATGGAAGGACATTTATAACACACGTCTGATATGAGAGATGGGAAGACATTTATAACACACGTCTGATATGAGAGATGGGAGGACATTTATAACACACGTCTGATATGAGAGATGGGAGGACATTTATAACACACATCTTATATGAGAGATGGGAGGACATTTATAACACACATCTGATATGAGAGATGGGAGGACATTTATAACACGTCTGATATGAGAGATGGGAGGACATTTATAACACGTCTGATATGAGAGATGGGAGGACATTTATAACACACATCTGATATGAGAGATGGGAGGACATTTATAACACATCTGATATGAGAGATGGGAGGACATTTATAACACGTCTGATATGAGAGATGGGAGGACATTTATAACACACGTCTGATATGAGAGATGGGAGGACATTTATAACACGTCTGATATGAGAGATGGGAGGACATTTATAACACGTCTGATATGAGAGATGGGAGGACATTTATAACACGTCTGATATGAGAGATGGGAGGACATTTATAACACACGTCTGATATGAGAGATGGGAGGACATTTATAACACACATCTGATATGAGAGATGGGAGGACATTTATAACATGTCTGATATGAGAGATGGGAGGACATTTATAACACGTCTGATATGAGAGGACATTTATAACACGTCTGATATGAGAGATGGGAGGACATTTATAACACACGTCTGATATGAGAGATGGGAGGACATTTATAACACACATCTGATATGAGAGATGGGAGGACATTTATAACACGTCTGATATGAGAGATGGGAGGACATTTATAACACGTCTGATATGAGAGATGGGAGGACATTTATAACACACATCTGATATGAGAGATGGGAGGACATTTATAACACACGTCTGATATGAGAGATGGGAGGACATTTATAACACGTCTGATATGAGAGATGGGAGGACATTTATAACACGTCTGATATGAGAGATGGAAGGACATTTATAACACACATCTGATATGAGAGATGGAAGGACATTTATAACACACGTCTGATATGAGAGATGGGAAGACATTTATAACACACGTCTGATATGAGAGATGGGAGGACATTTATAACACACGTCTGATATGAGAGATGGGAGGACATTTATAACACACATCTGATATGAGAGATGGGAGGACATTTATAACACACATCTGATATGAGAGATGGGAGGACATTTATAACACGTCTGATATGAGAGATGGGAGGACATTTATAACACGTCTGATATGAGAGATGGGAGGACATTTATAACACACATCTGGGAGGACATTTATAACACATCTATGAGAGATGGGAGGACATTTATAACACGTCTGATATGAGAGATGGGAGGACATTTATAACACACGTCTGATATGAGAGATGGGAGGACATTTATAACACGTCTGATATGAGAGATGGGAGGACATTTATAACACGTCTGATATGAGAGATGGGAGGACATTTATAACACGTCTGATATGAGAGATGGGAGGACATTTATAACACACGTCTGATATGAGAGATGGGAGGACATTTATAACACACATCTGATATGAGAGATGGGAGGACATTTATAACACGTCTGATATGAGAGATGGGAGGACATTTATAACACACATCTGATATGAGAGATGGGAGGACATTTATAACACGTCTGATATGAGAGATGAGAGGACATTTATAACACGTCTGATATGAGAGATGGGAGGACATTTATAACACGTCTGATATGAGAGATGGGAGGACATTTATAACACACATCTGATATGAGAGATGGGAGGACATTTATAACACACGTCTGATATGAGAGATGGGAGGACATTTATAACACACATCTGATATGAGAGATGGGAGGACATTTATAACACGTCTGATATGAGAGATGGGAGGACATTTATAACACGTCTGATATGAGAGATGGGAGGACATTTATAACACACATCTGATATGAGAGATGGGAGGACATTTATAACACACGTCTGATATGAGAGATGGGAGGACATTTATAACACGTCTGATATGAGAGATGGGAGGACATTTATAACACGTCTGATATGAGAGATGGAAGGACATTTATAACACACATCTGATATGAGAGATGGAAGGACATTTATAACACACGTCTGATATGAGAGATGGGAAGACATTTATAACACACGTCTGATATGAGAGATGGGAGGACATTTATAACACACGTCTGATATGAGAGATGGGAGGACATTTATAACACACATCTTATATGAGAGATGGGAGGACATTTATAACACACATCTGATATGAGAGATGGGAGGACATTTATAACACGTCTGATATGAGAGATGGGAGGACATTTATAACACGTCTGATATGAGAGATGGGAGGACATTTATAACACACATCTGATATGAGAGATGGGAGGACATTTATAACACATCTGATATGAGAGATGGGAGGACATTTATAACACGTCTGATATGAGAGATGGGAGGACATTTATAACACACGTCTGATATGAGAGATGGGAGGACATTTATAACACGTCTGATATGAGAGATGGGAGGACATTTATAACACGTCTGATATGAGAGATGGGAGGACATTTATAACACGTCTGATATGAGAGATGGGAGGACATTTATAACACACGTCTGATATGAGAGATGGGAGGACATTTATAACACACATCTGATATGAGAGATGGGAGGACATTTATAACACGTCTGATATGAGAGATGGGAGGACATTTATAACACACGTCTGATATGAGAGATGGGAGGACATTTATAACACACATCTGATATGAGAGATGGGAGGACATTTATAACACGTCTGATATGAGAGATGGGAGGACATTTATAACACACATCTGATATGAGAGATGGGAGGACATTTATAACACGTCTGATATGAGAGATGAGAGGACATTTATAACACGTCTGATATGAGAGATGGGAGGACATTTATAACACACATCTGATATGAGAGATGGGAGGACATTTATAACACGTCTGATATGAGAGATGGGAGGACATTTATAACACACGTCTGATATGAGAGATGGGAGGACATTTATAACACGCCTGATATGAGAGATGGGAGGACATTTATAACACGTCTGATATGAGAGATGGGAGGACATTTATAACACGTCTGATATGAGATGGGAGATGGGAGGACATTTATAACACACATCTGATATGAGAGATGGGAGGACATTTATAACACACATCTGATATGAGAGATGGGAGGACATTTATAAAACTTCTGATATGAGAGATGGGAGGACATTTATAACACACGTCTGATATGAGAGATGGGAGGACATTTATAACACGTCTGATATGAGAGATGGGAGGACATTTATAACACGTCTGATATGAGAGATGGGAGGACATTTATAACACGTCTGATATGAGAGATGGGAGGACATTTATAACACGTCTGATATGAGAGGACATTTATAACACGTCTGATATGAGAGATGGGAGGACATTTATAACACACGTCTGATATGAGAGATGGGAGGACATTTATAACACACATCTGATATGAGAGATGGGAGGACATTTATAACACGTCTTATATGAGAGATGGGAGGACATTTATAACACGTCTGATATGAGAGATGGGAGGACATTTATAACACACATCTGATATGAGAGATGGGAGGACATTTATAACACGTCTGATATGAGAGATGGGAGGACATTTATAACACGTCTGATATGAGAGATGGAAGGACATTTATAACACACATCTGATATGAGAGATGGAAGGACATTTATAACACACGTCTGATATGAGAGATGGGAAGACATTTATAACACACGTCTGATATGAGAGATGGGAGGACATTTATAACACACATCTGATATGAGAGATGGGAGGACATTTATAACACACGTCTGATATGAGAGATGGGAGGACATTTATAACACGTCTGATATGAGAGATGGGAGGACATTTATAACACACATCTGATATGAGAGATGGGAGGACATTTATAACACACATCTGATATGAGAGATGGGAGGACATTTATAAAACTTCTGATATGAGAGATGGGAGGACATTTATAACACGTCTGATATGAGAGATGGGAGGACATTTATAACACGTCTGATATGAGAGATGGGAGGACATTTATAACACGTCTGATATGAGAGGACATTTATAACACGTCTGATATGAGAGATGGGAGGACATTTATAACACACGTCTGATATGAGAGATGGGAGGACATTTATAACACACATCTGATATGAGAGATGGGAGGACATTTATAACACGTCTGATATGAGAGATGGAAGGACATTTATAACACACATCTGATATGAGAGATGGAAGGACATTTATAACACACGTCTGATATGAGAGATGGGAAGACATTTATAACACACGTCTGATATGAGAGATGGGAGGACATTTATAACACACATCTGATATGAGAGATGGGAGGACATTTATAACACACGTCTGATATGAGAGATGGGAGGACATTTATAACACGTCTGATATGAGAGATGGGAGGACATTTATAACACGTCTGATATGAGAGATGGGAGGACATTTATAACACACGTCTGATATGAGAGATGGGAGGACATTTATAACACGTCTGATATGAGAGATGGGAGGACATTTATAACACGTCTGATATGAGAGATGAGAGGACATTTATAACACACATCTGATATGAGAGATGGGAGGGGATGGCCAGACAATGTTTCACCAACTAACCTCAGATCAGGTTTTATCTCAACAACAAAATCATCTGTTAGTATTCTATTGATCTTTCTATTGAGAATCCTTTCCCCCTCAGTTTGAATGTCAATCTCTTACCTTGGTCTAACACAGGTGAAAACAAGAATCCCTTTGTTCGAGTGCATGATCCCTACACTATTCTCTCTATTCCCTCCATAAGGGCACCTGCATACCTTAAAGACTGACCAGATCAATCAGCCTCAACAAGCGACTCGTTCTGAATCCAGCCAAGTGGCTAAAGCATGATCATCTCATAAATGGAGGTTGTATTTCACACACAGCCCAGGTTTAACCAAAGTTTAGTGTGATTTAAAGGCAAGAGGGGATGGCTAAACTCGACCGTGGGGACTGCTGTCGCAGCGGTCTGTGGCCCAGTGGTGGCCGGGTAGGCTGGGAGAGATGCTGAACTGAAGACGGAGGGAAAATCAATGACCAGAAGTCACCTCCATCACTTTAACTAGCCCACTCCGGCCCCCACGGGCCCCCGGCCGCCCCTCTCGGGCCAATTTGCAGAGAGTAAACAGTGTTGTGTGATCTGTGATTGCTGCTCTGCTGGGGTCCCCAGTGACCACCTCTATAGGACCATTACTCAGGAGCCAAGTTGAATAACCATGTTACATGGTGGCCACTTCACTACAGTGACCTCCTACAGCACAGTACATGCTGGATGGCCATGAAGTAATAGACATTCAGACGCCACCACTATCTGAGATGTGCTGAGACGGCATAGTAACCCTCTTGCAAGATGGCCACTTCACTAGGACCCCCTACTGTATGCTAGGTTACATGTCTAACACACGCAGACTAGAGCAGACCATGAAGATGGGAAGAAAGTGGGACTATGCCACCACTCCCTACGATGTACTGAGACAACATAATAACCCTGTTGCATGGTCGCCACTCAGTTCTAGGACCATCTCCACTACATACTGGATGTGTACTCAGTCCCCAGGATCACCTCCACTGCATACTGGATGTATACTCAGTCCCCAGGACCATCTCCACTACATACTGGATGAATACTCAGTCCCCAGGACCACCTCCACTACATACTGGATGTGTACTTAGTCCCCAGGATCACCTCCACTGCATACTGGATGTATACTCAGTCCCCAGGACCATCTCCACTACATACTGGATGAATACTCAGTCCCCAGGACCACCTCCACTACATACTGGATGTGTACTCAGTCCCCAGGACCATCTCCACTACATACTGGATGTGTACTCAGTCCCCAGGACCATCTCCACTACATACTGGATGTATACTCAGTCCCCAGGACCACCTCCACTACATACTGGATGTATACTCAGTCCCCAGGACCACCTCCACTACATACTGGATGAATACTCAGTCCCCAGGACCACCTTCACTACATACTGGATGTATACTCAGTCCCCAGGACCATCTCCACTACATAGTGGATGTATACTCAGTCCCCAGGACCACCTCCACTACATACTGGATGTATACTCAGTCCCTAGGACCCACTCCACTACATACTGGATGTATACTCAGTCCCCAGGACCATCTCCACTACATACTGGATGTATACTCAGTCCCCAGGACCATCTCTACTACATACTGGATGTATACTCAGTCCCCAGGACCATCTCCACTACATACTGGATGTGTACTCAGTCCCCAGGACCATCTCCACTACATACTGGATGTGTACACAGTCCCCAGGACCATCTCCACTACATACTGGATGTATACTCAGTCCCCAGGACCACCTCCACTACATACTGGATGTATACTCAGTCCCCAGGACCACTCGCTGAGACAGCTTATAACCTCTTTGCAATGCGGTTTGTTAGAAAAAATGTGATCCACATTTTAAAAATATATATATATATATTTTAAAAAAATAGAACTAAAAAAAAATACATATATACATCACATTGTTGGATTTTTAAGGAATTTATTTGCAAATTATGGTGGAAAATAAGTATTTGGTCAATAACAAAAGTGTATCTCAATACTTTGTTATATACCCTTTGTTGGCAATGACAGAGGTCAAACATTTTCTGTAAGTCTTCACAAGGTTTTCACACACTGTTGCTGGTATTTTGGCCCATTCATGGAGATCTCCTCTAGAGCAGTGATGTTTTGGGGCTGTTGCTGGGCAACACGGACTTTCAAAAGATTTTCTATGGGGTTGAGATCTGGAGACTGGCTAGGCCACTCCAGGACCTTGAAATGCTTCTTACGAAGCTACTCCTTCGTTGCCCGGGCGGTGTGTTTGGGATCATTGTCATGCTGAAAGACCCAGCCACGTTTCATCTTCAATGCCCTTGCTGATGGAAGGAGGTTTTCACTCAAAATCTCACGATACATGGCCCCATTCATTCTTTCCTTTACACGGATCAGTCGTCCTGGTCCCTTTGCAGAAATACAGCCCCAAAGCATGATGTTTCCACCCCTATGCTTCACAGTAGGTATGGTGTTCTTTGGATGCAACTCAGCATTCTTTGTCCTCCAAACATGACGAGTTGAGTTTTTACCAAAAAGTTATATTTTGGTTTCATCTGACCAATCTCCCAATCTTCTTCTGGATCATCGAAATGCTCTCTAGCAAACTTCAGACGGGCCTGGACATGTACTGGCTTAAGCAGGGGGACACGTCTGGCACTGCAGGATTTGAGTCCCTGGCGGCGTAGTGTGTTACTATTGGTAGGCTTTGTTCCCAGCTCTCTGCAGGTCATTCACTAGGTCCCCCCGTGTGATTCTGGGATTTTTGCTCACCGTTCTTGTGATCATTTTGACCCCACGGGGTGAGATCTTGCGTGGAGCCCCAGATCGAGGGAGATTATCAGTGGTCTTGTATGTCTTCCATTTCCTAATAATTGCTCCCACAGTTGATTTCTTCAAACCAAGCTGCTTACCTATTGCAGATTCAGTCTTCCCAGCCTGGTGCAGGTCTACAATTTTGTTTCTGGTGTCCTTTGACAGCGCTTTGGTCTTGGCCATATTGGAGTTTGGAGTGTGACTGTTGGAGGTTGTGGACAGGTGTCTTTTATACTGATAACAAGTTCAAACAGGTGCCATTAATACAGGTAACGAGTGGAGGACAGAGGAGCCTCTTAAAGAAGAAGTTACAGGTCTGTGAGAGCCAGAAATCTTGCTTGTTTGTAGGTGACCAAATACTTATTTTCCACCATAATTTGCAAATAAATTCATTAAAACTCATACAATGTGATTTTCTGGATTTTTTTTTCTAATTTTGTCTGTCATAGTTTAAGTGTACCTATTATGAAAATTACAGGCCTCTCTCATCTTTTTAAGTGGGAAAACTTGCACAATTGGTGGCTGACTAAATACTTTTTTGCCCCACTGTACACACACACACATTCATATACACACACACATACATTCATATATACACACACACATACATTCATATATACACATACATACATATACACACACACATACCTACATATACACACACATACATATATACACACACACACACACATATTTATTTTGTATTTATTTATTTATTTCACCTTTATTTAACCAGGTAGGCAAGTTGAGAACAAGTTCTCATTTACAATTGCGACCTGGCCAAGATAAAGCAAAGCAGTTCGACACATACAACAACGACAGAGTTACACAAGTTAAACAAACATACAGTCAATAATACAGTATAAACAAGTCTATATACGATGTGAGCAAATGAGGTGAGATAAGGGAGGTAAAGGCAAAAAAAGGCCCTGGTGGCAAAGTAAATACAATATAGCAAGTAAAACACTGGAATGGTAGATTTGCAATGGAAGAATGTGCAAAGTAGAAATAAAAATAATGGGGTGCAAAGGAGCAAAATAAATAAATAAATTCAATACAGTAGGGAAAGAGGTAGTTGTTTGGCCTAAATTATAGGTGGGCTATGTACAGGTGCAGTAATCTGCGAGCTGCTCTGACAGTTGGTGCTTAAAGCTAGTGAGGGAGATAAGTATTTCCAGTTTCAGAGATTTTTGTAGTTCGTTCCAGTCATTGGCAGCAGAGAACTGGAAGGAGAGGCGGCCAAAGAAATAATTGGTTTTGGGGGTGACTAGAGAGATATACCTGCTGGAGCGTGTGCTACAGGTGGGAGATGCTATGGTGACCAGCGAGCTGAGATAAGGGGGGACTTTACCTAGCAGGGTCTTGTAGATGACATGGAGCCAGTGGGTTTGGCGACGAGTATGAAGCGAGGGCCAGCCAACGAGAGTGTACAGGTCGCAATGGTGGGTAGTATATGGGGCTTTGGTGACAAAACGGATTGCACTGTGATAGACTGCATCCAATTTGTTGAGTAGGGTATTGGAGGCTATTTTGTAAATTACATCGCCAAAGTCGAGGATTGGTAGGATGGTCAGTTTTACAAGGGTATGTTTGGCAGCATGAGTGAAGGATGCTTTGATGCGAAAAGTATTTGTCCACGTATTCTAAGTCAGAGCCGTCCAGAGTAGTGATGTTGGACAGGCGGGCAGGTGCAGGTAGTAATTGGTTGAAGAGCATGCATTTAGTTTTACTTGTATTTAAGAGCAATTGGAGGCCACGGAAGGAGAGTTGTATGGCATTGAAACATACCTGGAGGGTTGTTAACACAGTGTCCAAAGAAGGGCCAGAAGTATACAGAATGATGTCGTCTGCGTAGAGGTGGATCAGAGACAGCAAGAGCGACCTCATTGATGTATACAGAGAAGAGAGTCGGTCCAAGAATTGAACTCTGTGGCACCCCCATAGAGACTGCCAGAGGTCCGGACAGCAGACCCTCCGATTTGACACACTGAACTCTATCAGAGAAGTAGTTGGTGAACCAGGCGAGGCAATCATTTGAGAAACCAAGGCTGTCGAGTCTGCCGATGAGGATGTGGTGATTGACAGAGTCGAAAGCCTTGGCCAGATCAATGAATACGGCTGCACAGTAATGTTTCTTATCGATGGCGGTTAAGATATCGTTTAGGACGTTGAGCGTCGCTGAGATGCACCCATGACCAGCTCTGAAACCAGATTGCATAGCAGACAAGGTATGGTGAGATTCGAAATGGTCGGTAATCTGTTTGTTGACTTGGCTTTCGAAGACCTTAGAAAGGCATGGTAGGATAGATATAGGTCTGTAGCAGTTTGGGTCAAGAGTGTGTCCCCCTTTGAAGAGGGGGATGACCGCAGCTGCTTTCCAATCTTTGGGAATCTCAGACGACACGAAAGAGAGGTTGACCAGGCTAGTAATAGGGGTGGCAACAATTTCGGCAGATAATTTTTAGAAAGAAAGGGTCCAGATTGTCTAGCCCGGCTGATTTGTAGGGGTCCAGATTTTGCAGCTCTTTCAGAACATCAGCTGAACGGATTTGGGAGAAGGAGAAATGGGGAAGGCTTGGGCGAGTTGCTGTGGGGGGTGCAGTGCTGTTGACCGGGGTAGGAGTAGCCAGGTGGAAAGCATGGCCAGCCGTAGAAAAATGCTTATTGAAATTCTCAATTATGGTGGATTTATCAGTGGTGACAGTGTTTCCTATCTTCAGTGCAGTGGGCAGCTGGGAGGAGGTGTTCTTATTCTCCATGGACTTTACAGTGTCCCAGAACTTTTTTGAGTTCGTGTTGCAGGAAGCAAATTTCTGCTTGAAAAAGCTAGCCTCGGCTTTTCTAACTGCCTGTGTATAATGGTTTCTAGCTTCCCTGAACAGCTGCATATCACGGGGGCTGTTCGATGCTAATGCAGATGTTTTTGTGTTGGTTAAGGGCAGTCAGGTCTGGGGAGAACCAAGGGATATATCTGTTCCTGGTTCTAAATTTCTTGAATGGGCCATGTTTATTTAAGATGGTTAGGAAGGCATTTAAAAAAAATATCCAGGCATCCTCTACTGACGGGATGAGATCAATATCCTTCCAGGATACCCTGGCCAGGTCGATTAGAAAGGCCTGCTCGCTGAAGTGTTTCAGGGAGCGTTTGACAGTGATGAGTATACACACACACACATATATATATATTTATACACACACACACATATACACACGCAAACACATACATACATATACACACATACATACATATACTGTACACACACAAACACATACATACATATACTGTACAAACACATACACACACATACATACTGTACACACAAACACATACATATATATACACACACAAACACATACATATACACACACATACAGTTGAAGTCTGAAGTTTACATACACCTTAGCCAAATACATTTAAACTCAGTTTTCACAATTCCTGACATTTAATCCTAGAATAAATTCCATGTATTAGGTCAGTTAGGATCACCACTTTTATTTTAAGAATGTGAAATGTCAGAATAATAATAGAATAATATTTTTTTATTTCATCACATTCCCAGTGGGTCAGAAGTTTACATACACTCAATTAGTATTTGGTAGCATTGCCTTTAAAGTGTTTAACTTTAACAATAATTTGGTTGAATTTTGGCCCATTCCTCCTGACAGAGCTGGTGTAACTGAGTCAGGTTTGTAGGCCTCCTTGCTTGCACACGCTTTTTCAGTCCTGCCTACAAATGTTCTATAGAATTGAAGTCAGGGCTTTGTGATGGCCACTCCAACACCTTGACTTTGTTGTCCTTAACCCTTTCACACGTACCATCACAAGGGTGTGATCGTTCTACAGTTGTCCCTGAAGCGTACAATCAAACCCGTGTGAATAGAATGCTTATTTAGAAAGGCCAATTTCGAATGATGCAACAACCAGTATTTGAGCTAGCCACACTTTTTTGTGTGTTATAAAACTGTATTTTTTTGTGAAGAATCAACAACAAGTGGGACACAATCATGAAGTGGAACGAAATGTATTGGATATTTCAAACTTTTTTAACAAATCCAAAACTGAAAAATTGGGTGTGCAAAATTATTCAGCCCCCTTAAGTTAATACTTTGTAGCGCCACCTTTTGCTGCGATTACAGCTGTAAGTCGCTTGGGGTATGTCTCTATCAGTTTTGCACATCGAGAGACTGAAATGTTTTCCCATTCCTCCTTGCAAAACAGCTCGAGCTCAGTGAGGTTGGATGGAGAGCATTTGTGAACAGCAGTTTTCAGTTCTTTCCACAGATTCTCGATTGGATTCAGGTCTGGACTTTGACTTGGCCATTCTAACACCTGGATATGTTTATTTTTGAACCATTCCATTGTAGATTTTGCTTTATGTTTTGGATCATTGTCTTGTTGGAAGACAAATCTCCGTCCCAGTCTCAGGTCTTTTGCAGACTCCATCAGGTTTTCTTCCAGAATGGTCCTGTATTTGGCTCCATCCATCTTCCCATCAATTTTAACCATCTTCCCTGTCCCTGCTGAAGAAAAGCAGGCCCAAACCATGATGCTGCCACCACCATGTTTGACAGTGGGGATGGTGTGTTCAGCTGTGTTGCTTTTACGCCAAACATAACGTTTTGCATTGTTGCCAAAAAGTTCAATTTTGGTTTCATCTGACCAGAGCACCTTCTTCCACATGTTTGGTGTGTCTCCCAGGTGGCTTGTGGCAAACTTTAAACAACACTTTTTATGGATATCTTTAAGAAATGGCTTTCTTCTTGCCACTCTTCCATAAAGGCCAGATTTGTGCAATATACGACTGATTGTTGTCCTATGGACAGAGTCTCCCACCTCAGCTGTAGATCTCTGCAGTTCATCCAGAGTGATCATGGACCTCTTGGCTGCATCTCTGATCAGTCTTCTCCTTGTATGAGCTGAAAGTTTAGAGGGACGGCCAGGTCTTGGTAGATTTGCAGTGGTCTGATACTCCTTCCATTTCAATATTATCGCTTGCACAGTGCTCCTTGGGATGTTTAAAGCTTGGGAAATCTTTTTGTATCCAAATCCGGCTTTAAACTTCTTCACAACAGTATCTCGGACCTGCCTGGTGTGTTCCTTGTTCTTCATGATGCTCTCTGCGCTTTTAAAGGACCTCTGAGACTATCACAGTGCAGGTGCATTTATACGGAGACTTGATTACACACAGGTGGATTGTATTTATCATCATTAGTCATTTAGGTCAACATTGGATCATTCAGAGATCCTCACTGAACTTCTGGAGAGAGTTTACTGCAATTAAAGTAAAGGGGCTGAATAATTTTGCACACCCTTTTTTTCAGTTTTTGATTTGTTAAAAAAGTTTGAAATATCCAATAAATGTCGTTCCACTTCATGATTGTGTCCCACTTGTTGTTGATTCTTCACAAAAAAATACAGTTTTATATCTTTATGTTTGAAGCCTGAAATGTGGCAAAAGGTCGCAAAGTTCAAGGGGGCCGAATACTTTCACAAGGCACTGTATGTCCAGAATGTGAGCAGTTTATTTTTGGATGCTGTGTTCAGATATTCACAGAAGTATCTATAGCATAACTCAATCAACCAAACCGGAAAAATGTAGGCAACAAGCGGCCATATTTTCTAACTCTCGGCTGACATAAACTACAATATGAATTAGCTAATAGCAATTACTATTTATAATTAATCACATCACAGGTGAGCTCACCATTGATCTAAATAATAGAGTAAAACACTTTCTAGAAATCCAAAGTAATCCGACGATTAGCATCAGCGCGCAGCCATGCTTTGTTTCCTCACAGAAACCAAAGATAAGAGAAGGCAAGATGAGTTTGGTCTGTTTATAGTATGCATGTTGAAGGGGTGTGTCGTCTACCATCGTTCACATCCCACAATTCACTTCCTGAAGTTCTCAAAAAATGAGTGAACCCTTACTCACCTCATTTTATTATAGCATCTTTGGTCCGACAGACGATTACGTGAAACCCAGAATGCATTGTATGTCAACAAACATGGCTCCACACATAGCTGGAATTAGCTTAGCTCATCATAAACAGTACAGCCTTCAAAAAAGTATTTTACACACATACTATGTGCCCATTACAGTCTATGCAAGAATCGAAATGCATGATTTATCGCCAGGACTTGAAAAACATGTGAATAAAACAGTAAATATATAAATAATTACCACAAAAAAAAAAAAACATTTTCTGATAGTGATTTGATACAAATGGCGCGTTCAGGCAGCCAATCACGTAACCTCTCCCTCCCACTCTGAGCCATTCAGTGTTGTTATGTACGTAGCTAGTGAGGTAAGCTGTAGCATTAGCAATGTCTTTCAAAAGGAGACAACTCACAAATGTGGAAATTTGAGATTTTTAAAAATTCTGACAATGAGTCTGAAAGTCAGGAATCAGATTCTGACAGTGAGGAGCTGTCCCCCAGCCATTGAGAACCCTGAATCTGAAGACCCCTTGTCCAGTGATGAAGTCCCAGTTCCCTTTGAAGATGCTGGTGGCGATGGAGGCAGAATGATAGTGGATGAAGTACAGAAGTGTGGTAGCTGGAAGGCTGCCAGTCATTTCACCCCTCCTGGCCCTGCTGTTTGCTCCTGGCCCTGCTGTTTGCTCCTGGCCCTGCTGTTTGCTTTGAGTCCCAGTCTGGAGTGCAACGCCCCTGGCCATTTCCATCTGAGGCAGAGTGCTTCAAGTTGTTTCTGACAGGGGAGCTGGTGAGAGACATAGCAGAGACCAATCACTTTGCCTTGGAGCTACAGGAGAAGAGAGAGCCAGGAGTGAGGGGGACAACCACAATTAGTGAAATGTATACCTTCCTGGTGACAGTCCTTCTCATGGGGATAGTAAAGAAGAACTCCCTAAGAGAATACTGGAGCACAGATCCTATGTTTGCAACTCCCTTCTTTGCCTCCCTCTTTTCCCAAGACCGCTTCCTAGTTCTGCTGCGATAACTGCATTGCATTAACAATGCTATTGCCATCCTAAATGACCCCTAAATTACAAAATAAGAAATGTCAACAGCTGGCAGTAAAGTGGTATGACAAACGAGACATCCATGTCCTCTCCACTGTCCATACAGCAACCATGTTGGCCACAGGGAAGGTGGACCACCTGACGGGAGAGAGAAAAATCAAACCTGACTATAACCTCAAAATGGGGACAGTTATTATATTTATTTTTTTTACCTTTATTTAACAAGGCAAGTTAAGAATAAATTCTTATTTTCAATGACAGCCTAGGAACATTGGGTTAACTGCCTGTTCAGGGGCAGAACGACAGATGTGTTCCTTGTCAGCTCAGGGGTTTGACCTTGCAACCTTCCGGTTACTAGTCCAACGCTCTAACCACTAGGCTACCCTACCTTTTGTAGTCCATACCTTCCTCTTCATAAAAGTCTTCATAGAGAGAGAAACTCATCCTTCCTGTTTATATTATGAGAAGAAGAAAGAAACTCTACCTTCCTGTTTATATTATGAGAGAGAAACTCTACCTTTCTGTTTATATTATGAGAGAGAAACTCTACCTTTCTGTTTATATTATGAGAGAGAAACTCTACCTTCCTGTTTATATTATGAGAGAGAAACTCTACCTTTCTGTTTATATTATGAGAGAGAAACTCTACCTTTCTGTTTATATTATGAGAGAGAAACTCTACCTTTCTGTTTATATTATGAGAGAGAGAGAGAGAGAAACTCTACCTTTCTGTTTATATTATGAGAGAGAGCGATAAACTCATCCTTCCTGTTTATATTATGAGAAGAAGAAAGAAACTCTACCTTCCTGTTTATATTATGAGAGAGAAACTCTACCTTCCTGTTTATATTATGAGAGAGAAACTCTACCTTTCTGTTTATATTATGAGAGAGAAACTCTACCTTCCTGTTTATATTATGAGAGAGGGAGAGAAACTCTACCTTCCTGTTTATATTATGAGAGGGGGAGAGAAACTCTACCTTCCTGTTTATATTATGAGAGAGAAACTCTACCTTCCTGTTTATATTATGAGAGAGAAACTCTACCTTTCTGTTTATATTATGAGAGAGAGAGAGAAACTCTACCTTCCTGTTTATATTGTTGATGTGAGCCATGACCAGCCTTTCAAAGCACTTCATGGCTGCAGGCTGGTGAGTGCCATGGGTCGGTAGTGATTTAGACAGGTTACCTTAGTGTTCTTGGGCAAAGGTACTATGGTGGTCTACTTGAAACATGTTGTTATTACAGACTTAGTCAGAGACAGGTTGAAAATGTCAGTGAAGACACTTTCCAGTTGGTCAACGCATTCTCTGAGTACACGTCCTGGTAATCCGTCTAGCCCTGCGGCCTTTTGAATGTTGTCCTGTTTAAAGGTTTTACTCACATCGGCTGCGGAGAGCGTGATCACACAGTCATCCGGAACAGCTGATCTGGGAGCTCGTCTGGTAGGCTCGTGTCACTGAGCAGCTTGTGGTTGTGCTTACCTTTGTAGTCTGTAATAGTTTGCTTGCAAGCCCTGCCGCATCCGATGAACGTCGGAGCCGGTGTAGTATGATTCAGTCTTAGTTCTATATTGACGCTTTGCCTGTTTGATGGTTTGTCGTAAGGCATAGCGGGATTCCTTATAAGCTTCCGGGTTAGAATCCCGCTCCTTGGAGGCTTATAGCAGCACCTAGATGTTCTACACAGATCCCGTCAGACCTGGGCCCTGACAGTAAATCTCAGTAAGACTAAAATAATGATGTTCCAAGTAAGGTCCAGTTGCCATGACCACAAATACCAATTCCATCTATAGTGGACACTGTTCCCAAACTGAGGTACACGCACAATTCTGTCGGGGGTATTCCAAATGCATTTTCTTGTGTTTTTCATTTTTTGACATGTTTTCAAACAGTCCATTTATATTTTCCAACGGTGCTATACATTTGGGTGAGGTTTTTCTCTTGCCTGAGTAGCCTCGTTTCACAGCCAAAAATAAAATGAAACCATCTAGTGTTCAGCCAAATTGCAACACAATGTCAAATACAGGTAGCCTAGTCAAATAATTAACATCCAATCACATTAATCGTTACTCTCTCGTGGGAATTCCACTAACGGTTTGTATGTAGCCAAATGTAGCTGCTGCTCATGTTGGTATCTGTACTGATGGTGCAAAATCCATGACAGGGAGACATAGTGGAGTGGTAACGCGCGTGCAAGCAGTTGTTCCCAACACCACTTAGGCGCCACTCCCAACACCACAGCTTGAAAGACGTTTTGGACACTACAGTGAAAATGGTTAACTTTGTTAAAGCAAGGCCCCTGAACTCTTGTGTATTTTCTGCACTATGCAATGATGGGCAGCAACCATGTAATGATTTTACAACATTCAGAAGTGCGCTGGTTATCAAGGGGCAAAGTATTGACACGTTTTTTAAAATTGAGAGACGAGCTAAAAGTTTTCTTTACTGACCATAATTTTCACTTGTTTGACCGCTTGCATGATACGGAGTTTCTCACACATACTGGCCTATCTGAGTGATGTTTTTCTCGCCTGAATTATCTGAATCTAGGATTACAGGGACTCTCCAACTATATTCAATGTGCAGGACAAAATTGAGGCTATGATTAAGAAGTTGGAGCTCTTCTCTGTCTGCATTAATGAACTCAAGCTTACAGACCATGTCAAATGTAATATAGTGAAGCACCTGTGTTGGGTTGGGTGCGCAATTACACAGGTACTTTCCTGAAACGGACGACACAAACAACTGGATTCGTTATCCCTTTCATGCCCTGCCTCCAGTCCACTTACCAATATCTGAACAAGAGAGTCTCATGGAAATTGCAACAAGCGGTTCTGTGAAAATTTAATTTAATCAGAAGCCACTGCCAGATTTCTGGATTGGGCTGCGCTCAGAGTATCCTGTCCTGGCAAAAATTACTTGAATCAGTTGTAGAACAGATTGACCTTTATGGTTGTGAGGTCTGGGGTCCACTCACCATACAAGATAGGGGGAGAGAGAGAGACTATACTTTCCTGTTGATAAAATAAATCAAATCAAATCAAAGTTTATTTGTCACGTACGCCGAATACAAACCTTACAGTGAAATGCTTACTTTACAAGCTCTAACCAATAGTGCGAAGAAGAAAAAAGTATGTGTGTGTGTGTGTGTGTGTGTGTGTGTGTGTGTAGGTAAAGAAATAAAACAATAGTAAAAAGACATTTGAAAAAAAGAGTAGCAAGGCTATATACAGACACCTGTTAGTCAGGCTTATTGAGGTAGTATGTACATGAACGTATAGTTAAAGTGACTATGCATATATGATAAACAGAGAGTAGCAGCAGCGTAAAAGAGAGGTTGGAGGGGGGAACACACAATGCAAATAGTCCGGGTAACCATTTGGATACCTGTTCAGGAGTCTTATGGCTTGGGGGTAAAAACTGTTGAGAAGCCTTTTTGTCCTAGACTAGGCACTCCGGTACCGCTTGCCATGCGGTAGTAGAGAGAACAGTCTATGACTGGGGTGGCTGGGGTCTTTGACAATTTTTAGGGCCTTCCTCTGACACTGCCTGGTGTAGAGGTCCTGGATGGCAGGCAGCTTTGCCCCAGAGATGTACTGGGCCGTACGCACTACCTTCCGAAGTGCCTTGCGGTCGGAGGCCGAGCAATTGCCATACCAGGCTGTGATGCAACCGGTCAGGATGCTCTCGATGTTGCAGCTGTAGAACTTTTTGAGGATCTCAGGACCCATGCCAAATCTTTTTAGTTTCCTGGGGGGGAATAGGCTTTGTCGTGCCCTCTTCACGACTGTCTTGGTGTGTTTGGACCAATCTAGTTTGTTGTTGATGTGGACACCAAGGAATTTGAAGCTCTCAACCTGCTCCACTACAGCCCCGTCGATGAGAATGGGGACGTGCTCGGTGCTTATTTTCCTGTAGTCCACCATCATCTCCTTAGTCTTGGTTACGTTGAGGGATAGGTTGTTATTCTGGCACCACCCGGCCAGGTCTCTGACCTCCTCCCTATAGGCTGTCTCGTCGTTGTCGGTGATCAGGCCTACCACTGTTGTGTCGTCAGCAAACTTAATGATGGTGTTGGAGTCGTGCCTGGCCATGTGGTCGTGGGTGAACAGGGAGTATAGGAGGGAAGCTCCAGTATTGAGGATCAGCGTGGCAGATGTGTTGCTACCTACCCTCACCACCTGGGGGCGGCCTGTCAGGAAGTCCAGGATCCAGTTGCAGAGGGAGGTTTTTAGTCCCAGGTTCCTTAGCTCAGTGATGAGCTTTGAGGGTACTATGGTGTTGAACGCTGAGTTGTAGTCAATGAATAGCATTCTCACATAGGTGTTCATTTTGTCCAGGTGGGAAAAGGCAGTGTGGAGTGCAATAGAGAGTGCATCATCTGTGGATCTGTTTTTGCGGTATGCAAATTGGAGTGGGTCTAGGGTTTCTGGGATAATGGTGTTGATGTGAGCCATTACCAGCCTTTCAAACCACTTCATGGCTACGGACGTGAGTGATACGGGTCTGTAGTCAATTAGGCAGGTTGCCTTTGTGTTCTTGGGCACAGGAACTATGGTGGCTTGAAGCATGTTGGTATTAGACTCAATCAGGGACATGTTGAAAATGTCTTGTGTATGTTGACCTGTTTAAAGGTCTTACTCACGTCGGCTAAGGAGAGTGTGATCACACAGTCGTCCAGAACAGCTGAGGCTCTCATGCATGCCTCAGTGTTGCTTGCCTCGAAGCAAGCATAGAAGTGATTTAGCTCGCCTGATAGGCTCGTGTCACTGGGCAGCTCGCGGCTGTGCTTCCCTTTGTAGTCTGTAATAGTTTGCATGCCCTGCCACATCTGACAAGCGTCGGAGCCGGTGTAGTATGATTCAATCTTAGTCCTGTATTGACGCTTTGCCTGTTTGATGGTTCGTCGCATAGCATAGCGGGATTTCTTGTAAGCTTCTGGGTTAGAGTCCCGCACCTTGAAAGCGGGAGCTCTACCCTTTAGCTCAGTTGTGAATGTTGCCTGTAATCCATGGCTTCTGGTTGGGGTATGTACGTACAGTCACTGTGGGGTGGGGGGACGTCCTCAATGCACTTATTGATAAAGCCAGTGACTGATGTGGTGTACTCCTCAATGTCATCGGAAGAATCCCGGAACATGTTCCAGTCTGTGATAGCAAAGCAGTCCTGTAGTTTAGCATCTGCTTCATCTGACCATTTTTTTATAGGCCGAGTCACTGGTGCTTCCTGCTTTAATTTTTGCTTGTAAGCAGGAATCAGGAGGATAGAGTTGTGGTCGGATTTACCAAATGGAGGGCGAGGGAGAGCTTTGTACGCGTATGTGTGTGGAGTACAGGTGATCTAGAATTTTTTTCCCTCTGGTTGCACATTTAACATGTTGATAGAGATTTGGTAGAACTGATTTAGGTTTCCATGCATTAAAGTCTCTGGCCACTAGGAGCGCCGCCTCTGGGTGAGTGGTTTCTTGTTTGCTTATTTCCTTATACAGCTGACTTAGTGCGGTCTTAGTGCCAGCATCTCTCTATGGTGGTAAATAAACAGCCACAAAAAGTATAGCTGAGAACTCTCTAGGCAAGTAGTGTGGCCTGCAGTTTATCACAATATACTCTACTTCAGGCAAGCAAAATCTAGAGACTTCCATAGATTTCGTGCACCAGTTGTTGTTTACAAACCCCCCGTCTTACCGGAATATGCTGTTCTATCCTGCTGGTGCAGCGTGTATCCCGCTAGCTGAATATCCATGTCGTCATTCAGCAACGAATCCGTGAAGCATAGGATATGCTTGACCCAGCCTCATCTACATCACCATCCCTAGCATGACTAGGCCCACCTATGCTGCCTGCATCTCATGGCCCCCTGCTTGTTGACCTCGATTTCCCCCACTGGCGCTTGTACCCTCACCTTGTCTACAGCCTTTATGTGGGCACGCAAAGCTCTTATGCCCCAAGTCCCCACACTCAAAGCACTGCAGACTATCTTTGCTGGCAAACCCGCGTAGAGCCCCTCCCCATGCCACACTTTAAAATGCACAATTTAACTGTTGCTCATTGTTATTCAGAAACATGAACACTTGCCTCCGGAACGAAACAACATGCTTATCGACATCTGCCTGAAAACCTGCCGACAGTACACGAAAACCGCAAGCAAACGACTCGGCTCTTTCCGGATTTGATCATCCGTAATTAACTGAAGCAGATTCGCAACTACCACCCTTGTCGAAGGAGTCGAAAGAGGAGAAATCGACACCAACACATCCCTTAGAAATATTCCACTAGCAATCAGTCTACCCACTAAATTTACTCTTTTCATGAACACAACCACAGCTTTGTTCATTCTGAATGCAGCATGTGCAGTACCAGTCAAAAGTTTGGACACACCTACTCATTCAAGGGATTTTCTTTATTTTTACTATTTTCTACATTGTAGAATAATGGTGAAGACATCATCTATGAAATAACACATATGGAATCATGTAGTAACCAAAAAAGTGTTAAAACAATCAAAATATATTTTATATTTGAGATTCTTCAAAGCAGCCACCCTTTGCCTTGATGACAGCTTTGCACACTCTTGGCATTCTCTCAACCAGCTTCATGAGGTAGTCACCTGGAATGCATTTCAATTAACAGGTGGGCCTTGTTAAAAGTTAAATAGTGGAATTTCTTTCCTCAATGTGTTTGAGACCATCAGTTGTGTTGTGACACGGTAGGGTTGGTATACAGAAGATAGCCCTATTTGGTAAAAGACCAAGTCCATATTATGGCAAGAACAGCTCAAATAAGCAAAGAGAAATGACAGTCCGTCATTACTTTAAGACATGAAGGTCAGTCAGTGCGGAAAATTTCAAGAAGAACTTCAAGTACAGTCGTAAAAACCATCAAGCGCTATGTTGAAACTGGCTCTCATGCGGACCGCCACAGCAAGGGAAGACCCAGAGTTACCTCTGCTGCAGAGGATAAGTTCATTGGAGTTACCAGCCTCAGAAATGGCAGCCCAAATAAATGCTTCACAGAGTTCAAGTAACAGACACATCTCAACATCAACTGTTCAGAGGAGACTGCGTGAATCAGGTCTTCATGGTCAAATTGCTTCAAAGAAACCACTACTAAAGGACACCAATAATAAGAAGAGACTTGCTTGTGCCAAGAAACACGAGCAATGGACATTAAACCGGGGGAAATCTGTCCTTTGGTCTGATGAGTCCAAATTTGAGATTTTGGGTTCCAAACGCTGTGTCTTTGTGAGACACAGAGTAGGTGAACGGATGATCTCCGCATGTGTGGTTCCCACCATGAAGCATGGAGGAGGAGGTGTGATGGTGTGGGGGTGCTTTGCTGGTGATACTGTCTGTGATTTATTTAGCATTCAAGGCACACTTAACCAGCATGTCTACCACGGTATTCTTCAGCAATACGCCATCGGATCAGGTTTGCGCTTAGTGGGACTATCATTTGTTTTTCAACAGGACGATGACACAACACACCTCCAGGCTGTGTAAGGGTTATTTGACCAAGAATGAGAGTAATGGAGTGCTGCATCAGATGACCTGGCCTCCACAATCACCCGACCTCAACCCAATTAAGATGGTTTGGGATGAGTTGGAGTGCAGAGTAAAGGAAAAGCAGCCAACAAGTGCTCAGCATATGTGGGAACTCCTTCATATCCTAACTGTTGGGAAAGCATTCCAGGTGAAGGTGTTTGAGAGAATGCCAAGAATGTTCAAAGCTGTCATCAAAGCAAAGGGGGTCTACTTTGAAGAATCTAAAATATATTTTGATTTGTTTAACACTTTTTTGGTTACTACATGATTCCATGTGTTATTTCCAGGGTTGGATAGATTACTTTCTAAATGTAATCTGTTAGTTAAATCAATGTTATAGTTTTCATAGCTGGCCATATATAGATGTTACATTTTACTTTATGGGTTGGTTAAGTAGGCTTCTTCTAGCCAATCACTTTCTACTACATATAATAATATGATTAAATGATATCTTTACATTAAAAACCATGTAATACCCCTTGATCTTCAAGAATAGGACTTGGAAAATTGGAAGTATAGATTAGCCAAATTGTTTTACGCGAGCATAACCCCAAAACGAAGGATTTATTAGACAGCCCTACTCTGTTGCTCATTGAGTCGAGTTGAAAATTAAATGCTGCACTCATGAAATGGCATGCTTTAAGCACTACTGAAAAGTGCTATTTACATGTGCAAAATTAATGCCATATGCTGCATTTGCTATAGGCCTATTGTTTACCTTTTTGTTGGTGACACTTTGATGTCTTGATAATATGCAGCTGTTTAAAGGGCAAATCCATTGATGAAACAATAACATTATTTATTTAATTCCAAGTCATCATCTCATATCTAGAGAGCTGCTGCCTACGCTGTCTGACAAAATCACTATTTTAGTAGTTCTTCAAAGTAAATAAGGCATAGTTTAAGGTCTGCTTAGTATCAACTATCAATAACTTCGATCATGTATTTTCAGGCTCGCAAAGCAACTTTTTTCTGTCCCTCTAGATATTGTGTTCTCTTTTCTCTCAGTCTTTGTGTCTGTTCCGGACAAGTAAGCGAGCACGCAATGGATTATGGTCATTGTAGTTAATTACCTTGTTTTCTGCTCTAAACAATGTAGAATAGTGGCCTGTTGGAAACTACAACTTCCTACTACATCTTACACTGTTAAGGCTTGATCGGATTTATCTCTACAGAAACTGCTATCGAGCTCACAGAAAAACAACTGAACGAAATGGAATTCAAACAATTGAACAGATGTAGGTCAATGAGTTGTAAAAAATAAATAATACCTGGAATGTCGGTTAATCGCTCAGCACTAATAGCCACATTCAGCAGTCCCTCAACCTGTAAGGCTTTTCATTGACTTGTCCTCTGGTCCCTCATTTCCAGCTTCTTTCAGGTTTCTGTTGTTTTTATTTGTTCCTGATTTCTTTGTATGTCCTCTCCATTACTCAGAGATAATGGAAGAGGCACTTTGGCCAGTTTGTCCCACAGATTCCTACCAAGCACTTTGCCTTTAGCCTTTATTTATGATTTAGTGCCACATTTTAAATGGTTCAAATTGGAAACTGCAGAGAAATGACTTCTCTTCTCTCACACACACACACACACACACACACACACACACACACATGCCGCCACCGCCACCATATATTTTCCCTGTGAGCATCAGCTCTTATCAAACAGAGGATAAAAAACCTCCCGCTTGTGCATTTTACCTCTGATTAAATTAAGCCTGGCTTGGTAGGCTCACCTCAGTATCTGTCATGCCTCACTAAAATGGAAATCCGCATCTCGGAAAAGAAGGGAGATTAATGAATGCCCTTTGTAATAAACGAAATGGGAATCACAAATATGCGCAGTCATGAAATTTAATTGTGCTGCTTTCTGGTGACTGGTTTGTCTGGGCGTTGTGGTGTAGGGAGTGACGGAGAGGAAGACGAGGAGTAGGGAAGAAAAAGAGAGGGAGAACAGGACCGGAGAAGAACGAGGGAGAGGAGAGGAGAGGAGGCCGTGTGTGTGTGTGTGGGTGAGATGTGTTTGAATGTAATGCACTGTCTGAAGGAACTAATGAAACCACTGTTTATGGCCCAACCAATTCTATTGTGTCCTCTCCTGAGTGGCCACAGAGGCTTTAAATCACACCGGTGCGCACATTCATACACACTCACACACATACACATACATTCATAAACTCCCACGCTCATACACACACACACAGACGTTCATACACACATTTCATGCTTATACACTGACACACACATACACTCTTCTTTTCTCACTCTTTCTTCCTCACTCACTCACACACACAGACACACCACCCTTCATTTGCTTAATCAATTCCTTTTGTGCCATTAGAATTTCATTTGTCCCTTTCAAAAGGACACAAATATCATCTTTGTGAAAGAGTGTTTGATGACTGTATGAATACACACAGGGCTTCACACCAGAGTCTGTCTTTGTACACTCTCTTTTTGGACATTAGTTTTGGTCATATGAGGTGTTTTAATCGTTAGTTATTTGTATGCTTTAATGTTGTTCACACCGTGGGTGTTTTCATGTGGTTCTAGGAGCATCAATACCTTGCAGGGATGCTGTAAACCCCTCAGAACCACCCAGCAGCACTTATCAAAGAAACCCAGTACCATAACACTACTTCCTCCACCACACACACACAGTGCACCACAGACAACCACACTGGTAAATACTATCAAAGCAAAAAGGAAAGTAAAGTCCTACTAATTAGCTGCTAATTCTTGTGAGGACTGCGGCAGCTTGATAAAGGGACGATGCTGAAGCTCATTAAAGAAGGAGATGTGGTGTTGGACATTTACATTTTATTTTACAGCATTGTTTTTTATCCCGCTTTATGAAGTTTTCTGCATGTGGTGTGTGGGCGGGGGGAGGGATGGAGGAGGGGGTTGTCTTTTGGAGCGATTGTGTTCTCCCTTTCAGCCAGTGGGGGTCTCAGCCTCGAGCACATTAGCAGCTCCATGGGCCTTTGTTGCCACCTAGGGTTCACTACTCTCCTCCCCCTCATCCTTGCTCTCCTCCTCTTGTTTTGGGGGAGTAGTCTCCATCTCTCTCCACCTCTCTCCTTCCTTCCAGACTCACATGTTGAGAGCAGCAGCAGCGTGTGAGAAAGCAGGAGAGCGGTAGACGACAGGCTCTGCATGCCCTTTAAGAACACCCAACTCAATTAGAATAAAACATGTGGCATGTCATTATCATACATGTATGTGCTGCTGGTGCCAGAGGGCTGGTGACCCATGGAGAGTATGTGTGGGCGGAACAGTCTCTCTCCCTCTACCTTTCTGTCTCTTTCTTCCCCTCCATCCCCTTCTCCCCCTACCTCTCTCCCAAAGGGGAGTGATGGAGATATGCCAGAGCCTGTCAGTTGCTCTCTCTCTCCCTCTTATCCCCTCTTCCTCCACCACTCTCTCCCTTTCTCCAGGCCCTTTGAGGGAATACCTCTTTCTTGTGGCTCTCTCCACTCTACTCCTCTCCACTCCACTCCACTCCTCTCCTCTCCACTCCACTCCTCTCCACTCCACTCCACTTCACTGTCTGTCAGGGGGCCCTGACGCAAGGCCGGTCCCACTATCTCGTTCTTCTGTTTCTGTGAGGGAACAGGCTCAGGGGTTCTGGTGCCAGATCTATTTGTGCTGTCTTGCTAACTCCTATGGTTGTGGTCATAATGGAAAGGGTACACCACAGCTTGTAGTAGTTGTTAGTTACTTGGCATTGTTCATGTCCTCCACAGCAGTGCAGTAATGATCATATCAGCATGTTTCCATGTTTTTATTAATGTGATTATTTAAACATGTTATGTACAGTATTTCACACTAGTAAAAATACTGAAAATGCTCCCGTCTCTCTCTGAACACGTTTTACTTGTGTAGCGTTAGCTCCTTCAGAGTATATTGTGTAGTGCCGTCATTCACCTGGCCTCTCTCTTTATCTCCTTCAGTGTATATTGTGTAGTGCCGTCATACACCTGGCCTCTCTCTTTATCTCCTTCAGTGTATATTGTGTAGTGCCGTCATACACCTGGCCTCTCTCTTTATCCCTATACTTTCTATACTGGACAAATTAAGTCTTTAAGTGTTTGCTGGAGCTGCTAACAGAACATGACCAGGTCAGCATAGGTACATTAAAATCAGCCAGTCAGTCTATTTACAGTACTTAAGGAGCTCCTCTTAGCCCCAACCCTGGCTGTTTATGAGACTGTTAGCATGCGCTAGCTATTGGCCAGCCTGGCCTCTCCTCGCCTCCTGTCTCCCCATTGCCTGGGGATGAGATAGTGAATGGTGCCACAGGTAATTGGAAAATTGGCAGGCTTGTCCGAGAGATTTGGTGGATGGCACGGCCCGATACGTACGTCGGCCGAGGTTCACGACATGTTGTCCCCGGCAACGATAGATTTATATCGGCCCGCGGGTGGGGCCCGGCCGAAGGAGGGAGGTGGAGAAGTATCCTGAGTTCAGGAAAGAGTAAGGCATTTTTTACCGGTGGGAGGCTGCATATCAAAAGTGCGTCCATAGAGGAGACACAGACAAGGTGTGTGTGAGTTACAGGGTGATATATGAACCAGAACTAAACTCTGGCCCTGGCTGATTTACGACTCCACTGCTAATGTCTTGCAGTTATCAAGCCTGGGAGATCCACTCTGCTTCGTAGTTAGGCTGCGTTCCACCCTATTCCCTATACAGTGCACTACTTTTGACCAGGGCTAATAGGGACTGCAATCTGATGTTTAAATACTCAATTGGCCCAATTAGCTGCTGTTGAAGTGCACTTGGGAGTTTGGGGAGATTTTCTCCTGTGTTATAATAACTACCATAGGAGTAGGGCTGGCACAATTACTTTATAACCATGTAACTGATGGTCAGAGATAAACACCGTCATGGAAATAAAATAACTGCCATAACTGAAAATAACTGCCATAAATGAACAGCTGACGGAAGACTGGACGGCTGGGCATTTGTGAGGTTGAGTCCAACTTTGTTTCTCCTTGCTGAAACAAGCCAGGGGTTTTAGCAAACGAGTCTTCATTTGCTTAGGTAATGCCCCCCTCCCTGCAGCAGCAGCACATGCAGTCAGGAACTGAGGAGAGAAGAAAATGTGCATCTTTAAAGATGTGTGTATGTATATATACATTGGGGAGAACAAGTATTTGATACACTGCCGATTTTGCAAGTTTTCCCACTTACAAAGCATGTAGAGGTCTGTGTCATTTCTATCATAGGTACACTTCAACTGTGAGAGATGGAATCTAAAACAAAAATCCAGAAAATCACATTGTATGATTTTTAAGTAATTAATTTGCATTTTATTGCATGACATAAGTATTTTGATCACCTACCAACCAGTAAGAATTCCGGCTCTCACAGAACTGTTAGTTTTTCTTTAATTAAGAAGCCCTCCTGTTCTCCACTCATTACCTGTATTAACTGCACCTGTTTGAACTAGTTACCTGTATAAAAGACACCTGTCCACACACTCAATCAAACAGACTCCAACCTCTCCACAATGGCCAAGACCAGAGAGCTGTGTAAGGACATCAGGGGTAAAATTGTAGACCTGCACAAGGCTGGGATGGGCTACAGGACAATAGGCAAGCTGCTTGGTGAGAAGGCAACAACTGTTGGCGCAATTATTAGAAAATGGAAGAAGTTCAAGATGACGATCAATCACCCTCGGTCTGGGGCTCCATGCAAGATCTCACCTTGTGGAGCATCAATGATCATGAGGAAGGTGAGGGATCAGCCCAGAACTACACAGCAGGACCTGGTCAATGACCTGAAGAGAGCTGGTACCACAGTCTCAAAGACAACCATTAGTAACACACTACGCCGTCATGGATTAAAATCCTGCAGCGCACGCAAGGTCCCCCTGATCAAGTCAGCGCATGTCCAGGCCCGTCTGGATTTTGCCAATGACCATCTGGATGATCCAGAGGAGGAATGGGAGAAGGTCATGTGGTCTGATGAGACAAAAATAGAGCTTTTTGGTCTAAACTTCACTCGCAGTGTTTGGAGGAAGAAGAAGGATGAGTACAACCCCAAGAACACCATCCCAACTGTGAAGCATGGAAGTGGAAACATCATTCTTTGGGGATGCTTTTCTGCAAAGGGGACAGGACGACTGCACCGTATTGAGGGGAGGATGGATGAGGCCATGTATCGCGAGATCTTGGCCAACAACCTCCTTCCCTTAGTAAGAGCATTGAAGATGGGTCATGGCTGGGTCTTCCAGCATGACAACAACCCGAAACACACAGCCAGGGCAACTAAGGAGTGGCTCCGTAAGTAGCATCTCAAGGTCCTGGAGTGGCCTAGCCAGTCTCCAGACCTGAACCCAATAGAAAGTCTTTGGAGGGAGCTGAAAGTCCGTATTGCCCAGCGACAGCCCCGAAACCTGAAGGATCTGGAGAAGGTCTGTATGGAGGAGTGGGCCAAAATCCCTGCTGCAGTGTGTGCAAACCTGGTCAAGAACTACAGGAAATGTATGATCTCTGTAATTGCAAACAAAGGTTTCTGTACCAAATATTAAGTTGTGCTTTTCTGATGTATCAAATACTTATGTCATGCAATAAAATGCTAATTAATTACTTAAAAATCATACAATGTGATTTTCTGGATTTTTGTTTTAGATTCCGTCTCTCACAGTTGAAGTGTACCTATGATAAAAATTACAGACCTCTACATGCTTTGTAAATAGGAAACACTGCCGATTTTGCAGGTTATCAAATACTTGTTCTCCCCACTGTGTGTGTGTGTGTGTGTGTGTGTGTGTGTGTGTGTGTGTATGTTTGTAAGTATGTATGATATATATATATATATATATATATATATATATATATATATATATATATATATATATATATATATATATATATATACACATACATGCATACATACATACATACATACATACAGTGGAGCAAAAAAGTATTTAGTCAGCCACCAATTGTGCAAGTTCTCCCACTTAAAAAGATGAGCGAGGCCTGTAATTTTCATCATAGGTACACAAAGAAATCCAGAAAATCACATTGTAGGATTTTTAATGAATTTATTTGCAAATTATGGTGGAAAATAAGTATTTGGTCACCTACAAACAAGAAAGATTTCTGGCTCTCACAGACCTGTAACTTCTTCTTTAAGAGGCTCCTCTGTCCTCCACTCGTTTACCTGTATTAATGGCACCTGTTTGAACTTGTTATCAGTATAAAAGACACCTGTCCACAACCTCCAACAGTCACACTCCAAACTCCACTATGGCCAAGACCAAAGAGCTGTCAAAGGACACCAGAACCCCACAGGGGGGACCTAGTGAAGGACCTGCAGAGAGCTGGGACCAAAGTAACAAAGCCTACCATCAGTAACACACTACGCCGCCAGGGACTCAAATCCTGCAGTGCCAGACGTGTCCCCCTGCTTAAGCCAGTACATGTCCAGGCCTGTCTGAAGTTTGCTAGAGAGCATTTGGATGATCCAGAAGAAGATTGGGAGAATGTCATATGGTCAGATGAAACCAAAATATAACTTTTTGGTAAAACTGTTTGGAGGACAAAGAATGCTAAGTTGCATCCAAAGAACACCACACCTACTGTGAAGCATGGGGGTGGAAACATGCTTTGGGGCTGTTTTTCTGCAAAGGGACCAGGGCGACTGATCCGTGTAAAGGAAAGAATGAATGGGCCATGCATCGTGAGATTTTGAGTGAAAACCTCCTTCCATCAGCAAGGGCATTGAAGATGAAACGTGGCTGGGTCTTTCAGCATGACAATGATCCCAAACACACCGCCCGGGCAATGAAGGAGTGGCTTCGTAAGAAGCATTTCAAGGTCCTGGAGTGGCCTAGCCAGTCTCCAGATCTCAACCCCATAGAAAATATTTAGAGGGAGTTGAAAGTCCGTGTTGCCCAGCAATAGCCCCAAAACATCACTGCTCTAGAGGAGATCTGCATGGAGGAATGGGCCAAAATACCAGCAACAGTGTGTGAAAACCTTGTGAAGACTTACAGAAAACGTTTGACCTCTGTCATTGCCAACAAAGGGTATATAACAAAGTATTGAGATAAACTTTTGTTATTGACCAAATACTTATTTTCCACCATAATTTGCAAATTAATTAATTAAAAATCCTACAATGTGATTTTCTGGATTTTCATTTTTTTTATTTTGTCTGTCATAGTTGAAGTGTACCTATGATGAAAATTACAGGCCTCTCTCATCTTTTTAAGTGGGAGAACTTGCACAATTGGTGGCTACTAAATACTTTTTTGCCCCACTGTATGTGTATATATATATATATTTATTTTTTTTGCTATTCAAAAAGTTATTATGGTGACTGTGGTTAATTGGCTGATCAATAACTGTCATCCAAAATTCTATGGCCATCACAGCCATAATGGGTAGCCTACACTGGTGTTTGGGAGCACTGAGGAATGTACCAATACCTTTCTACTATGTCGTTAGATATAGAGTATACTATAAGGATACTGTGAGGGGAAACAGAACCACATCTACACACCATACACACTGTTAGAAGAATCAGCGGACCTTCACATCCACACCAAGAATCTACACTAGGCCTACACCTCATGTAGGTCTGTCCAGCTGCACGTACACACACGCTCCTTAAAGCAGTCATTACATTTTCAAACTCGGTGTGTATATTAACCTCTAGAGAAGGAGATAATTGCATCTGTCAGAGTCATTTAGTCACTGTTGCGGCTGTCGCCACCGTCACTTTCACTTTGCCTTCCCTTCTGAATCAGCTGGGTGTCAAGTCCTGCCCACCCTGACTACAGCTCTTTGTTCTAAGAGGAAATGGCTGCTGAACAATGCCTTTAACACCAGCACAACACTAGCCTACCAACACTAACTACTTATCCCTGTTGGTATTGAGACAGACCTGTCTAGAAATCTCATTTATGGTTGTGAGTTCGGATGTGATTTGTCCAACTGTGGTCTAAAGGCATTTATATTTTTTACCTTCCAGAGACCCATTTTGAGGACCCAGGTGAGGAAAATACTGTGCCTGAATATTCTGTGCTGACCCTATTATATGTTTTATGTTTCAGGAAGAAGAGGAGGAGCGTGAGGAGGATGAAGAGGACGATTCATTCAAAGAGGAAATGACAGAGCACAACATCCCAACAGAAATTCCCAACTGAAACAAAAACAACTGTGTGACCTTATCTTTGAGCACAGTGATATTCATGTTATTGGTCAGCGGTCAGTCATTGTCATCAATTCCACTTCAAAGATCTGTAGGTAACAGGACAGTCTGTAATGTCTCACTGACATTACTGCTCATCTCTAGCCTGGTCCCAGATCTGTTTGTGCTGGTTTGCAGCTAATGACAACACAAACAAGATGGCATCAACAGATCTGGGATCAGGCTAACACAACTTTTCTCCTCAGTAAGATATGGGACAGAGTACAGAGGTACTAACCACATTTGTTTTGTAGCCAGAGGAACAGTATATTTTAGAGTAGAGAATGTATTTGGTAAAGAATGTACCGTGGAATCTTTTAGAGGGAATTCAAGTCATAGTATATATTTTCAAAAAGGACAGATCTGAAGCCTCACGCTCGCTATGGTAACTGGAGATGATGTCGCTGACGTGCAGGTTTTATCATAGAAATATACAATCTAGATTGTGTCTATGGTTTGTATATAAGATCTTCATGAAACAGCTCCTCAATGTATTCTGACTAAGAAGGTTTTTATTCGGGGGAGTCCAGTGTTAGATTTCTGTTTTCAGGTGCATCTGTCCGTGGCAGTATTTTGCAGCAGAGATTAAATCAAATATAAAACCCAGAGAAAGTATCTGGATGGACCAGACCAGTCAGACTGTTAGAGGATATGAACCTGCTTATGAACCTGACCAACCAAACATTTTCCTTCAGATCTATTTTCATACACTAATCATTATACAGTATGGTGTTCACACTATCCTCAGTAACCTGCTCCCTAATCTGGGATCATACTATCTCCTCAATGCCCTGTTTACATACACTGTATGTGAAGTGTTCAGTGGGGTCGAGTTTTTCTTGTACTATCTCTCATCACCTTTGAATTGAAACTCTATTTTCTGTACGGCATGGGAACACCACGGTCTTGTATCACCAGTTTTAAAAAGTTTTTGTTGGTGCTATCTGGTCTTCTCTCTATGGATTGTCATGACCTCTTTTTTTTATGAGTTTAGTTTTTATGTGTGTATGCATTTATGTTCACACTGTCTGACATGTCAGTAACCTCATACACATGGTGTGGCCTGTTGGTGGCACAAATCCATTTCAAGTCAGCTATCCTCTTTGTTTGTGGCTGCACTACAAGTCAAAGGAAACAAACTCTGGCTTATAACCCAGGCTGTCCAGGAACTACAACACAAGTCACCACGTTGACTTACCTGTTTAAGTGCTGCCAATGTATCATTTGTATGTTTTGATTTGACATTAAAGCAACAAGGGAAAAGGTCATGTATTTTTGGGGAATATGCATTTGCTAAGAGTATGTATTTAGATACTTTGTAAACGTTAAAGTGCCAATAAACTTCAATTCCACAACAATATTATGGTAATAACATTCATTTTGTCCCTATGACATTCGTTCTAGTTTTTTTTTTTTTTTAAGAATTGTTGTCAACATAAAAAAGAACCGTCCTTACACCAAGCGTTCGGACAACTGAAGTCATGAAAAGGGAAATTAAATGGCAACCATTAAACTTTGAATGCTTGATCATTGCACTACTTTGTCAAAAGTATTTAGGGAATAGGGTGCCATTTGGGATTCATTATAGATCCAAGCCTTCAGTAGTGGAGTGTTGAGGGGCCAGAGACAGCAAGGTGACTCCTTCTCTGTGTTCCTGGGTCATAATATGTTGCTCTATATGATTTATTCACACTAACCCCCATTTAAACTGCAGTCATGGGCCAGCACTAGTAGGGGTCTGTGCTCCACACACACTCATGCATATCTTCACAATCCTCCATACAGACACACTGCTCTCCCTATCTATCTCGCCTCTTTCTGTAACATTCATATACAAAAGGGTTGATAAATGAAACGATGTCTGATGGATCTTTATATCGCATTGCCTCACAATCGCCCCCCCCCCCTCCAACATCCACACCCCTGTCCCCACCCCCGCCCCTATGTCAAGGCGGGTAGCAGCATCTAGACATTAATGTATTAAGGGGCGTAATGCCAATTTGTTTCAAAGAGGAACTATTAATTTTCCCATTTCAAGGGAGGCAGGAGGGAACCCCTGTACAGCCTCTGAACCGTGAAAGACATTATCTGGAGAGCCTGTGTCTCTTTTTGGGGGGAGGAAAAGAGGGAGAGCGAGTGTGTGTGTCCCTCGTTCAGGAAAAGGAAAAGACACGTTAGAATTGATGCTCTTTGATGGGAGGGGGCGGCTGGTGGCTGGCGCCCGCAGAGGGTAGAGTCGGGCCTCCCGCCGCCGTTTTCCCAGCGTGCGGTCTGAGAGGGATGTCATTAGGCCTGTAATAACAGCGCTGGGCACGTTAATGGCAGAGTGGCCCGCTCCGTCGCCCTGTTGCCCGTCAATCTGTGTGTGTGTGTGTGTGTGTGTGTGTGTGTGTGCTCCGCCAATCTCCACCCCTATCTACAGTCGCAGCATATTAAACAGATCTTAATGGTCCCTATACAGATAGGCTCCATAGCAGATGGAGATGTGCTCAACAGCCAGCTGTCTAGAACAACAAAGAATAAAAGAGAAGAATGAAAAAAGCACTCGTGTTAATGTTTTGGGTGTGCGTGTGGCTATACATCTACGGGCACAAACGGGTGATGCACAGAGTAAGAGGGCGCTGCTTAGACCACTGCGTCACCGCAGTTCACAGAGCTTCTATCAAGCCGTGAGAAAACTTGATGATAGTTGATGGAAACAGTGCGTTGTTTTTTTTAATGGGGTGGATCAGCTTAATATCACGGAAAGATTGTTGCTTCCATCAATGGAATTGTTTGCATCATTTCCAATCCGCCATATATTTTTGGGGTAAATATGTATATTCATATACATACACGTAAGCATACATATACACATATATACCTATATAGATATACATACTTTTTTAAGAATATACCTTTATTATTCCCCGCAAACCCTACCATCCTTCCCCCAATTGGAGTAAACTAATAAACACTTAGGCTTCTACCTTCAGTTTATACATCTTATACACATTTTACAGACACTATCTATTTTACAATAGTTATATTTGTTTGCTTTTAGTCCTTCCTCTATTTCTGATGTCCATCCAGTTTGATTTGTCTTTGTAACTGTGCTATTTCACAATATTTCTGAACCTATATACATTTTTCAGACCCCATATTTTTTACATTGGTTATCTTATTATTAGTCCCACCCTTCAGCTCCATTCAACTCCCATCTATTTCCCAACATCATCCATTTTGGATTTCTATTTGTCATATATTTTTCAACTGTGCTGTGATATTTCACAAAGTACTGAACCTTTCTATTCTCATAGCTTCTACATATTATAAAGTAAATAAAAAATAAAACATTTTGCTCAAATAATTATTATGTTATTGATCGATTGACTATGGCTTTTCAAATCACCCAGTATTGCTGTCTGCAGCGTTAGTTCTAGGCAAATGTTGCAATTCTTCAGCCATTCTTGGACCTGTGACCAAAAACGAGCTACATATGGACAATACCAAAATAAATGATCTAATGACTCTGCCTCCTCACAGCAAAATCTGTAGAGCTGGGAAGATTGTATCCCCCATATATATATAACATTCTATTGTTTGTAAGAATTTTGTATAGTAATTTAAATGGAAAAATTGGAAGTTTTGAATCCGGCGTTGTTTTGCGTATCAATTCATAAACCCTGTGCCATACAATGGGTACATCGAAAGGGAAAAGGGCCATTCTTGAACATAGGATGAAACATTCCTACCAATTTACTAGAGAACCCGTTTGGATTTAAGTATAACTTTGTTTGACTGATGCCTTTAGAGAGGTCTAATGCTTTAATATTTAATCATTTCTGCCCTCCGAATTCATATTCGTTATATAAATAGACCCTTTTAATTTTGTCTGGCTTGCCATTCCAAGTCAAATTGAATATTTTTTGTTAATATAATTTAAAAAACAGGTCTCTAGGGGTAGGCAAAAGCATAAGCAAATAGGTCAACTGTGATATACAGTGCCTTGCGAAAGTATTCGGCCCCCTTGAACTTTGCGACCTTTTGCCACATTTCAGGCTTCAAACATAAAGATATAAAACTGTATTTTTTTGTGAAGAATCAACAACAAGTGGGACACAATCATGAAGTGGAACGACATTTATTGGATATTTCAAACTTTTTTAACAAATCAAAAGCTGAAAAATTGGGCGTGCAAAATTATTCAGCCCCTTTACTTTCAGTGCAGCAAACTCTCTCCAGAAGTTCAGTGAGGATCTCTGAATGATCCAATGTTGACCTAAATGACTAATGATGATAAATACAATCCACCTGTGTGTAATCAAGTCTCCGTATAAATGCACCTGCACTGTGATAGTCTCAGAGGTCCGTCAAAAGCGCAGAGAGCATCATGAAGAACAAGGAACACACCAGGCAGGTCTGAGATACTGTTGTGAAGAAGTTTAAAGCCGGATTTGGATAAAAAAAATATTTGCCAAGCTTTAAACATCCCAAGGAGCACTGTGCAAGCGATAATATTGAAATGGAAGGAGTATCAGACCACTGCAAATCTACCAAGACCTGGCCGTCCCTCTAAACTTTCAGCTCATACAAGGAGAAGACTGATCAGAGATGCAGCCAAGAGGCCCATGATCACTCTGGATGAACTGCAGAGATCTACAGCTGAGGTGGGAGACTCTGTCCATAGGACAACAATCAGTCGTATATTGCACAAATCTGGCCTTTATGGAAGAGTGGCAAGAAGAAAGCCATTTCTTAAAGATATCCATAAAAAGTGTTGTTTAAAGTTTGCCACAAGCCACCTGGGAGACACACCAAACATGTGGAAGAAGGTGCTCTGGTCAGATGAAACCAAAATTGAACTTTTTGGCAACAATGCAAAACGGTATGTTTGGCGTAAAAGCAACACAGCTGAACACACCATCCCCACTGTCAAACATGGTGGTGGTAGCATCATGGTTTGGGCCTGCTTTTCTTCAGCAGGGACAGGGAAGATGGTTAAAATTGATGGGAAGATGGATGGAGCCAAATACAGGACCATTCTGGATGAAAACCTGATGGAGTCTGCAAAAGACCTGAGACTGGGACAGAGATTTGTCTTCCAACAAGACAATGATTGAAAACATAAAGCAAAATCTACAATGGAATGGTTCAAAAATAAACATATCCAGGTGTTAGAATGGCCAAGTCAAAGTCCAGACCTGAATCCAATCGAGAATCTGTGGAAAGAACTGAAAACTGCTGTTCACAAATGCTCTCCATCCAACCTCACTGAGCTCGAGCTGTTTTGCAAGGAGGAATGGGAAAAAATTTCAGTCTCTCGATGTGCAAAACTGATAGAGACATACCCCAAGCGACTTACAGCTGTAATCGCAGCAAAAGGTGGCGCTACAAAGTATTAACTTAAGGGGGCTGAATAATTTTGCACGCCCAATTTTTCAGTTTTTGATTTGTTAAAAAAGTTTGAAATATCCAATAAATGTTGTTCCACTTCATGATTGTGTCCCACTTGTTGTTGATTCTTCACAAAAAAATGCTGTTTTATATCTTTATGTTTGAAGCCTGAAATGTGGCAAAAGGTCGCAAAGTTCAAGGGGGCCGAATACTTTCGCAAGGCACTGTAACTAAAGAGTTAATCAGGGTGATTTTTCCACATGGTAGCAAGATCTTGTCTATTTTTGCTACATTTCTATAAAAATGTATTGTGAGATCATTTCTATCTTTTGGGATTTGTAAACCGAGTATGTCCACATCTCCGTCAGACCATTTAATTGGTAAACTACATGGTAATCTCAAATGTGCATTTATTTGTGATCCAATACGTAATATCTCTTCATAATTTGGTTTTAATCCAGAGAGGATAGCAAAATTATCTTGATCCTCTATGAGGCCGTGGAGAGATTCTAATTGTGGTTTTAAAAGAAAACATGAATTATCAGCGTACAATGACACCTTAGTTTTTAAGCCACGGATTTCTAATCCCTTAGTATTATTGTTTGATCTAATTTTAACAGCTAAAATTGGCAATAGCTAACATTTTAACAGCTAACATTGGCAATAACGATGGCAATAATAAATAGGTATGCTGATAGTGGACAACCTTGTTTTACTCCTCTAGATAGTTAAAAACTTTCTGAGATGTAGCCATTATTTACTATTTTACACCTAGGGTTACTATACATAACTTTAAACCATTTTATAAGAGATTCCCCAAAATTGAAATATTCTAGGCATTTATATATAAACTCCAGTCGTACTTTATCAAAGCCTTTTCAAAATCAGCTATGAAAACCAGGCCTGGTGTCCCCAATATTTCATAGTATTCTATTGTTTCCAGTACTTGTCTTATATTATCTCCAATGTATCGTCCATGTAAAAAACCTGTCTGATTAGGATGAATAATATCTGACAATACTTTATTAATTCTATGTGCCAAGCATTTAGCAAGGATTTTTGCATCACAACACTGAAGTGTAAGAGGTCTCCAATTTTTTTATGGACTAGATCTTTATATTACTTGGGTCCTGTTTCAATAATAATGACATCAGACCACCTTGTTGTGTGTCTGATAATCTACCATGTATATAGGAGTGGTTAAAACATGCTAATAATAACAACAAGTTTCAATTGTTGCAAGTTGCATTTCTATATTGAATATTGAAAATGAATTTGGTCCATTTTTCCCCATTTTCCATCCAGTTCGCTTTATTTTTGTAATAAATTATACTGGATCTTTCTTGTGCATTGTTTTTTATTATGTTGTTTTTAGCCTTCCCCAAACCATAGCCCTAACCTTAACCCCTCAGAATGAATACCTAAACATAAACCTTTGTTTTAACCCTGTAACCACGCAGAATTAACCCTTTAACCACATGGAATTATTGCGGCAAAAATATAATTTATAAGTGAAACTATGAGATCCTGTTGAGGCCATACACAGGTTCAAGGAGATGTGCTCAACAAAAACAGCTGTTTCATTACATATGTCCACTTTATGAATGGATGTTCGTTTTATGTCTTCTTAACTTGACCATGTTATAGATTTACAGGGCTGCTTAAAAGAAAACTCCAACCATTTGTTTCATTAGTCCACTGTTGACATAGTCCCAAAATGTGTTGCTTGTCAGCTATTCAGTTTAAGATATGTAATTTGAAAATACAGATATCATCCCTGCAGGGCTCACTACTAACTTTTTTCCTCACGGTCCCCTTATTGTCCCGGAGTGTAATTTCAACTGTCCCAAACTGAACTTGAACCATCCCAAAATTTAAATATATATATTTGTAAATGTTTTGATATGCCAACATGGGTCTAGGTCATTTGCAGTGCTTTTTTAAAGTAAATGGTGTATTTCTGAGACATAAGCTTAATTTGTTAAGAAAAAAAACTTGTAGCATCTTAATAGGCAGCCATTACATTATTATAATGTATTAATTGAACATGCTAACCACGTATAGAATATATCTAAGAGAGAACAATGTCATTATGAACTGGTCACTGAGTAAATTGAAGTTAGAGACATTACATTCCACCACCAGCTGTCCCATTAATAAAAAACATAACACAACAATATACAATAAAGAACGTGTGTGTTCCCCAGCTTTCACTTTCTGTGCTTCGCCCTCCATCTTCAGTCACTGAAAAATGGTCACCTTGACCTTTTTGAGCACCACCACTTGGTAACAACCACGGCCTAAAATTTTCAACAGCCACTGTGTCAGGGAGATTAAAAAATCTACCAGCCACTCAGATTTTTTTACCAGCCTAAATAAATAAAAATTGCTCAAATTACACCAACAAAACAGATGAGATGGATATACAGCCTAATGGTAGAAACTTAGAAAGATGGGATATCTGAAGATGCAACAATAGGATTGTGCATTACTGCCTTTGGACAGTAGAATAAGAAATGCGGGTTTCAATGGCATATCAGGAAATCTTCGCTTTTTTTCTATTGTTGGATTTTGGCTGTAGGCTATTAAAAGCAAGGCAGGATGTAACATTTCCAGGTTTCAAACACTGATATGGCTTGCTCGGCATGGCACGTAATTATTTAAGTTATGAAATTGTATAATATTAAAATATAATTCCAATGGTGGGCAAATCGGCCTATTAGTATGCACATTTTACTGTCACCCAGCCTGTCTGAGGGCCCGCCAGCCCAGAGCTGAGGTTTCGTGTGACGGGAGTTTCTGTGTCATTTGCATTGTCTGTAGGCTATGGCTAGCTACTATGGTATTCTAGAGAATATTGTTCTATCTCCCTGACCTGAACATATTGCACACTGTAAAATGTGCAAAGTATTTCTGCATCACTGCCTGGCTGGGGGCTGTACGTGCGCATGTGAAGAGCTGAGTGACAGATTCATTTTTAGAAGCGCTGCACACAGGCATTAATTTACTTAAAACTGAAGTGAGACTTTGTCCTTGTGTTCCTTGGCTATTTACATTGTTTTGTTCACAAGGTAAGTTGTTTTTCAATGTTTGAGTTTCAACTACTATGGAAGAGAAACAATGTGGATGCTAGTCAGACTCAATCTCACAGGCACAAACATGACAGTTGCATTACCACGGTAACCTCCCGCCCTTAATGAGGCAGGTGAACATTTTTGTCTCATCTGGGATATTTTGGTTAAATGACAAAAAATGTAATGAAATTAAACAATACACCACATTACTTCTTACTAGTAATACATTTATTGTTTTAGAAACATTACAAAGCATGCTCATCTGTTCTTTTGTGTTTTGTCCCTTTTTCAGGACCGTGTCTTTCAAAGATAATTCGTCAAAATCCAAATAACTTCACAGATCTTCATTGTTAAGGGTTTAAACACTGTAAAGGGTTTAAACACTGTTCCATTGATCATGCTTGAGATGTTTCTACAACTTGATTGGAGTCCAACTGTGGTAAATTCAATTGATTGAACATGATTTAAAAAGGCACACACCTGTCTACAGTCGTGGCCAAAAGTTTTGAGAATGACACAATTATTAATTTTCACAAAGTCTGCTGCCTCAGTTTGTATGATGGCAATTTGCATATACTCCAGAATGTTATGAAGAGTGATCAGATGAATTGCAATTAATTGCAAAGTCCCTATTTGCCATGCAAATGAACTGAATCCCCCAAAAACATTTCCACTGCATTTCAGCCCTGCCACAAAAGGACCAGCTGACATCATGTCAGTGATTCTCTCGTTAACACAGGTGTGAGTGTTGACGAGGACAAGGCTGGAGATCACTCTGTCATGCTGATTGAGTTCGAATAACAGACTGTAAGCTTCAAAAGGAGGGTGGTGCTTGGAATCATTGTTTTTCCTCTGTCAACCATGGCTGCCTGCAAGGAAACACATGCCGTCATCATTGCTTTGCACAAAAAGGGCTTCACAGGCAAGGGTATTGCTGCCAGTAAGATTGCAGCCAAATCAACCATTTATTGGATCATCAAGAACTTCAAGGAGAGCGGTTAAATTGTTGTGAAGAAGGCTTCAGGGCACCCAAGAAAGTCCAGCAAGCGCCAGGACCATCTCCTAAAGTTGATTCAGCTGTGGGATCGGGGCACCACCAGTACAGAGCTTGCTCAGGAATGGCAGCAGGCAGGTGTGAGTGCATCTGCACGCACAGTGAGGCAAAGACTTTTGGAGGATGGCCTGGTGTCAAGAAGGGCAGCAAAGAAGCCCCTTCTCTCCAGGAAAAACATCAGGAACAGACCAATATTCTGCAAAAGGTACAGGGATTGGGCTGCTGAGGACTGGGGTAGTCATTTTCTCTGATGAATCCCCTTTCCGATTGTTTGGGGCATCTGGAAAAAAAGCTTGTACGGAGAAGACGAAGTGAGCGCTACCATCAGTCCTGTGTCATGCCAACAGTAAAGCATCCTGTGACCATTCATGTGTGGGGTTGCTTCTCAGCCAAGGGAGTGGGCTCACTCACAATTTTGCCTAAGAACACAGCCATGAATAAAGAATGGTACCAACACATCCTCCGAGAGCAACTTCTCCCAAACATCCAGGAACAGTTTGGTGACGAACAATGCCTTTTCCAGCATGATGGAGCACCTTGCCATAAGGCAAAAGTGATAACTAAGTGGCTCGGGGAACAAAACATCGATATTTTGGGTCCATGGCCAGGAAACTCCCCAGACCTTAATCCCATTGAGAACTTGTGGTCAATCCTCAAGAGGCGGGTGGACAAACAAAAACCCACAAATTCTGACAAACTTCAAGCATTGATTATGCAAGAATGGGCTGCCATCAGTCAGGATGAGGCCCAGAAGTTAATTGACAGCATGCCAGGGCAGATTGCAGAGGTCTTGAAAAAGAAGGATCAACACTGCAAATATTGACTCTTGCATCAACTTCATGTAATTGTCAATAAAAGCCCTTGACACTTATGAAATGCTTGTAATTATACTTCAGTATTCCATAGTACATCTGACAAAAATATCTAAAGACACTAAAGCAGCAAACTTTGTGGAAATTAATATTTGTGTCATTCTCAAAACTTTTGGCCACGACTGTATGTAAGGTCCCACAGTTGAAAAAACACACCATGAGGTAGAAAGAATTGTCTGTAGAGCTCCGAGAAAGGGGAAGGGTACCAAACAATGTCTGCAGCATTGAAGGTCCCCAAAAACACAGTGGCCTCCATCATTCTTAAATGGAAGAAGTTTGGAACCACCAAGACTCTTCCTAGAGCTGACCGCCAAGCCAAACTGAGCAATCGGGGGAGAAGGGCCTTGGTCAGGAAAGTGACCATGAACCCGATGGTTACTTTGACAGAGCTCTAGAGTGTTCCTCTGTGGAGATGGGAGAACCTTCCAGAAGGACAACCATATCTGCAGCACTCCACCAATCAGGCCTTTATGTAGAGTGGCCAGACAGAAACTACTCCTCAGTAAAAGGCACATGACAGCCAGCTTGGAGTTTGTCAAAAGGCACCTAAAGACTCTCAGACCATGAGAAACTAGATTCTCTGGTCTGATGAAACCAAGATTGAACTCTTTTCCAGAATGCCAAGTGTAATATCTGGAGGAAACTTGGCACCATCCCTACAGTGAAGCATGGTGGTGGCAGCCGTATGCTGTGGGGATGATTTTCAGCGGCAGGGACTGGGAGGCTAGTCAGGATCGAGGGAAAAATTAATGGGTCAAAGTACAGAGAGATCCTTGATGAAAACCTGTTCCAGAGCAATGTGAATGTTTCTGAATGTCCTTCAGTGGCCCAGTCAGAGCCCAAACTTGAACCTGAATGAACATGTCTGGAGAGACCTGAAAATACCTGTGCAGCAACTCTCCCCATCCAACCTGACAGAGCTGGAGAGGATCTGCAGAAAATAATGGGATAAACTCCCCAAATACAGGTGTGCCAAGCTTGTAGCTTCATACCCGATGCCAAAAGTTCTGAATACAAAGTACTGAGTAAAGGGTCTGAATACTTATGTAAATGTGATATTACAGTTGTTTATTTTATATAAATTAGCAAAAATGTAATAAAAATATATGTATTTTTAAATACATTTTGGCTTTAAGGCTGTAATGTATCAAAATGTGGAAAAAGTCAAGGGGTCTGAATACTTTCCGCAGGCACTGTATATATATATATATATATATATATATATATATTATTATTATTATTATTTTTATTTCTTTAACAGGACAATCTGCCCCTATGAGCATGACGCCTCTACATACACACTCCACCGCAGCAGTATGACTAATATCCAGTCAGTTTGAGATATTACAGTAAAGATTTACTTAAGTGGCTCTGTGACATTTACAAGGAGATTTGAGTAGTTCCCTCTGCTCGCTCGCTCGCTCACTCGCTCACTTTCTTTCTTTCTTTCTTTCTTTCTTTTTCTTTCTTTCTTTCTCTATCTCTCTATCTTCCTCTCTCCCGTCTCTCTCTCCTCTTCTCTCTCTCCCTCTTTCTCTTTCCCTCTTTCTCTCAGTTTTAATTGCTAAGGATAATTCCTAAGATATCATCTCAGTATGGAAGAGGTGCTTGGGTAACCTTTTCCAGGCTTACCATGTTATGACAGAGTCCTACTCCGTCTTTATTGCTCTGCGTGTGTGTGTGTGTGTGTGTGTGTGTGTGTGTGTGTGTGTGTGTGTGTGTGTGTGTGTGTGTGTGTGTGTGTGTGTGTGTGTGTGTGTGTGTGTGTGTGTGTGTATGAAGACACTCATTATGAGAGGAACTCTTGAAAAGGTTCCTGACACCATCAAGTCTCCCCCTTCACACAGCCACGTTAATGACTCTCTGACACACACAAGCGCACACACAGGTCGGTGTAAATCAGAAATGAGAGGGACTGAGTGTACAGTACGCTGGGACATAAGTCAGACAAAAGCAGAACTGAACTTTCACTAAACGCACACATACACTCTCACACCTGCACACTCACACTCACAGACTAGTTCATTCTGATACCTGGTTGTTGTGCCAGCTCGAACAAGGAGCTGGTAGAGTAGAACATGGAGGAGGAAGAAGACAGGGTTACAACTGTCATATATTTAGAGTTACTTTCTGTCTGTTGTGTAATATCCAGTTCATGTTGACAAAAGACTAATAATAATATTAGTTAAACATTTCACCATTCAGTAAAATTCCAAAGAAAGGACGACAAATCAGACCTTTCTATCTCAGTGTTTTGAGTTGTGCTTGATACTAACACAGGCTTGGTTGTGCCGTACAATGTCCGCTCTGATTTTTACCTAAATATTTTTTTCTAATGGTAAAGGAGTGACACTTAACTATGCTAAATATCTGTATGGTACCAATAACATTTGATTTTATTTTATTTGACATCGGGAAAGCGGTTCTGTCAAATTTACGGCCACATGAAAAGATAAATACCTTGAGGTACAAGGCCGTCCAGATACAGGCTACTGATAGTCTTCCTATTACAGCTTTATGTGTAATTCACACAGACACGAACAGGCTACACAGCACCATCTACACACGTACCTGTCTGTGTGTGTGCGTGAGCGTGTCTGTGTGTGCATGTATGTGTGTGTGTCTCCCAGGGCTACATTCACTCGCTGCCTTGTCCAGTGATAGGCCCTACAGTATGTCCAGATCAAGCAGATATTAGGAGACATACAGTACCAGTCAAACGTTTGGACACACCAACTCATTCAAGGGTTTGTCTTTATTATTTACTATTTTCTACATTGTAGAATAATAGTGAAGACATCAAAACTATGAAATAACACATATGGAATCATGTAGTAATCAAAAAAGTGTTAAATAAATCAATGCTTTTCCAACAGTCTTGAAGGAGTTCCCACATATGCTGAGTACTTGTTGGCTGCTTTTCCTTCACTCTGCAGTCAAACTCATCCCAAACCATCTCAATTAGGCTGAGGTCGGGTGATTGTGGAGGCCAGGTTATCTGATGCAGCACTCCATCACTCTCCTTCTTGGTCAAATAGCCCCTACACAGCCTGGAGGTGTGTTGGGTCATTGTCCTGTTGATAAACAAATGGTAGTCCCACTAAGCGCCAACCAGATGGGATGGCTTATCGCTGCAGAATGCTGTTGTAATAACCATGCTGGTTGTGTGCCTTGAATTCAAAATAAATCACTGACAGTGTCAGTTTAACACTTTTTTGGTTACTACATGATGCCATATGTGTTATTTTATAGTTTTGATGTCTTCACTATTATTCAACAATGTAGAAAATAGTAAAATAAAGAAAAACCCTTGAATGAGTAGAGTGTTGGGCCAGTAACTGAAAGGTTGGTGGATCGAATCCCTGAGCTGACAAGGTAAAAATCTGTCGTTCTGCTCCTGAACAAGGCAGTTAACCCACTGTTCCTAGGCCGTCATTGTAAATAAGAATTTGTTCTTAACTGACTTGCCTAGTTAAATAAAAAGAAATGGTGATCTGTTGTAGCAGGTACTTTGTCACAACAAAAGCAACAGGAAAGTAATTGACCTAAGTTATAGATCTGTACTCTTGTTCATTCACAGCCAAGGTGCCTGTAGCTAAGTACAAATACAAATTGTGGATTGCTGACTTTCAAGGTAAGTATAAATAATATTCAAATGTATCTGAAATACTTCTGTATGAGTACAACAAGGCATCATTCCTTCACCACAGTTGGCCCAGAGTCAAAGAATCTGTTCTATATCTATTTATATGGTCGTCTATCTATACTGTACCGACCGCATGCACGTGCACACACACACACACACACACACACACACACACACACACACACACACACACACACACACACACACACACACACACACACACACACGGCCTCGAGGAAGCTGATTGATAAATGCAGGCAGGAGTGTGTCTGTGTGTGTGTGTTTTTGTCTTTCAGGAAACACTATCTCCTGCAGGGACATAGAGCAGCCACCTCCGAGATGACACTGTGCAGTGCGCCACACCACCAAACACCATCTTTCTCACTCCACCAAGGACAGCAGCATAACTTATGACCCCTCTCCACTTCCTCTTCTTTTCTCTTCTCTTTCTCTTCTCCTGCCCCAATGCTTTAGCTTCCCTCAGCAAGAAAGCAACAATAGATCCCAAAGAAACAAACAAGCCTTTATAGTGTACTGCACTAACAACAGTTTCATAATGTTATTTATATGTAAATACCGACTTGTTTGTGTACTGTTAAATTGTGCTGAGAAAAAAAGCTCCCGAGTTATTATGCTAGAGCTCAAAGCGAGTGAGTGCCAATGCCCTCCACAGCAGCAAAATATGATTTATATCAGCAGATTGATACTCCTTTCTCTGTCTTTGCTCTCCTTATCTTAGTCTACATTTGTCTCTCCATTTTCCCTCTGCTTGTCTCTCAATATTTCTTCTCTGTATCTTCTCAATAACAAACACATTTCAATTCCCTCAACTGCTTTCAACAGTTAAGTTTTGTATTTGTATTTATTATGTATTCCCATTAGCGGCTGCCAAGGCAGCAATTACTCTTCCTGGGGTCCAGCCAAATTAAGGCAGTTATATACAATTTAAAACATTACAATACCTTCATAACAGATTTCACAACACATTAAGCATGTGCCCTCAGGCCACTAATCTACTACCACATATCTACAACACATAATCCATGTGTGCGTGTGTGTATGCGTGTGTCTGTGCCTGTGTGTGTCTCCTCACAGTCCCCTCTGTTCCATAAGTTGTATTTTTATATTTTCTTTAATCAGATTTTACTGCTTGTGCCAAATACAATGCTTTTAGTTTTTGAAATATTTAGGACTAATTTATTTCTTTGCCACACATTCTGAAACTGACTGCAGCTCTTTGTTAAGTGTTGCAGTTTCACTTACTGTGGTAGCTGATGTGAGTCAACATCATACATAGACACACAGGCATTACTCAGAGCCAGTCTCAGGTCATTAGTAAAGATTGAAACGGTAAGGGGCCTAGACAGCTGCCCTGGGGAATGACTGACTATGGATTATAGCTGCATTGCTTGCTGTTTGGGGTTTTAGGCTGGGTTTCTGTACAGCACTTTGAGATATCAGCTGATGTACGAAGGGCTATATAAATAAATTTGATTTGATTTGACTTGATTATGATGAAGAGGCTTCCATTAAAGATCACCCTCTGTGTTTTGTTAGACAGGTAACTCTCGATCCACAAAAAAACACAGGATGTAAAGCCAGAACACATAGAGTACAGTTTTCCAGCAGCAGATTATAATAATGTCAAAAGCTGCACTGAAATCTAACAAAACAGGTTCTACAATATTTTTTTATACATTTCTCTCAGCCAATCATCAGTCATTTGTGTAAATGCGGTACATGTTGAATGTCCTTCCCTGATAGCGTGCTGAAAATCTGTTGTTAATTTGTTTACTGTGAAATAGCATTGTATCTGGTCAAACACAATCTTTTCCAAAAGTTTACTAAAGGTTGGTAACAGGCTTCTTGGTTGGTTGTTTGAGCCAGTAAAGGGTGCTTTGCTAATCTTGGGTAGAGGAATGACTTTTTCTTCCCTCCAGGCCAGAGGGCACCCACTTTCCTGTAGGTTTAGATTGAAGAGATGGCAAATAGGAGTGGTAATATTGTCCTCTATCATTCTCAGTCATTTTCCATCTACAGTATGTTGTCAGATCTAGGTGGATTGTTATTGCTTTTTTCACCTCATCGACACTCACTTTACGGAATTCGAAATTACAATGTTTGTCTTTCAGAATTTGGTCAGTTATGCATGGATGTGTAGGTTCAGAATTTGGTCAGTTATGCATGGATGTGTAGGTTCAGAATTTGTTGTTTGCATGTTTGCTAATCTTACCATTGAAAAAAATAATTAAAGTAGTTGGTAAGTAGTTGGTTTTGTGATAAATTAGCCATCTGATTCAATGAATGATGGAGCCGAGTTTTCCTTTTTGCCCAAAATGTCATTTAAGGTGCTTCAAGGCTTTTTACTATCATTCTTTATGTAATTTATCTTTGTTTCTGGTTATGCAGCACTTTTGGTCACATAAGGTTACATCCTTACGTCCTTGCTGGTAGAATCTTGCAAAGGCCCATGGTCTGTTCCTGTAGTGTTATAGAACCTGTTTTGCCTTGATGCAGCTTTCTGTGCATCTCAGAGTCTTACAATGCCTCATTGCCTATAGCTCTCGCTATCTGTCCAAGTTCCCTAGCTGACATGTGATTAGTTTAAGGAAACTATAGTATGCTGCCATAATGCAGCTGTACTAGCCTGTGTGTGTGTGTGTGTGTGTGTGTGTGTGTGTGTGTGTGTGTGTGTGTGTGTGTGTGTGTGTGTGTGTGTGTGTGTGTGTGTGTGTGTGTGTGTGTGTGTGTGTGTGTGTGTGTGTGTGTGTGTGTGTGTGTGTGTGTGCAGTCTGAGAGTCATGACGAGGTTACTCTGTCTCACTTTAGTCTTCCTCCTGCCAGCCGTTTGCCTGAGAACTGTTATTAAATTGCCACGGCAACGTAGTGTTCTAGCTTCTCTCCATGACCTGTCTGTGATAACGGATCTGTTTGCTGTAAATTTCCCCCATCTCACACATACAGACATACACACACAGACCCTCCCAAATACCATCTGCTGCCCCAACAGCGCTGTGCCCACTCACAACCTCTAAAACTAGGCAGTCTGATTGACTCTCGAAAAGAAGGGGGTTCACAACACACCCCTGGCATAAAAACCCTTCAACCTCGTACATAATTCAGTCACTCAGGGTGTGGGTTATCGCTGTTTTCACCTCCTTCCCACCCCAAACACTCCACACAATTAATTTGACAAATTTGGTGCAAATCTAATGAAGCTGGTGTGTGTGGTTGTGCACGCAAGTGTGTGAGTACACTGTCATGACGTTGCCCTCTTTGGGTACAGCAAGCCCCATCCCCCTCTCCCTGCCTCCCCCTTTCCTCCTTCAACTAGGCTGCTGTGGTCAGAGATAGGTCGTAAATTCCTGAGGATCTCCTCATGGCCACACAGTATAAGAGACAGAGTGAATTTTCATAGAGAACAAAGGAATTTCTTCCACCTCACAGAACTTGAGGTCCGAACAAATTTCATGTTCCGGAGAAGGTATAAAAGGTCGGTGAAGAATCCAGCTACGAACTGGTTCGTTTGTTGCAACTTGGGGAAGCTCATGGGAGGTGGTGCGGCCACATTACCATACGCTGTTTATATAATAGCCTCAGATATGAGGTTTACATCTAATTGTTGTATAAGATGAATGAGTGAGTTTGATACTGTTTGTAAAATTGTGTAATGTGATTTTGGACTGTTTAATGAAGGAAACTCCAATTCCCTTTTGAGTTGAACTAAATCAGAGGACCGCCCCTGAGCCCAGTTAGGGTCAGGCATCCTGGGACAGCCACTTTTCTGCAATTCCGAATAAAACCCAACTTTGAGAAATTCTCAAATAGACCATGTTTCTCTCAATCACGGGAGTACAAAGTTTGCAGACCATTGCTGAATCTTTTAACCATACCACATGGTTAAACTCTTAGACTATCGATACCGACAGAATAGGAACAAGTCTTTGATATTAATTCTGCAGCTAGGAATTCGGTATCATTGAACGCGAAGAACGACAACCGCCGAAACATCCATTCTATAATGAATGAATGAATGTCACTCTGAACAATCCACTCTAACCACAACAGAGAGAGAGCAAGAGAGAAGACGGACAATTCTACAAAAGAAACAAACTTTTCAACAAAGATCCCGACGACACACTGAGCATAAATATATATATTGATTGCAATTGTTGCAAATGAGTGAGCGTTCATGTGCAAAGGATTAGCATTTCAATTGTTATAATTATCAACTCTGTAGTGTCTCATCTTAGTCGACCCCCACTTCCCTTTTGTCTGACAAGCCGCTTTGCCGGTTTAGCCCACTAGGGCACATTCTATCATTCCTTGTAACTATCTACTGTTTGTTTATCCATTTCTGTGATTGTTTAGTTAGTTAATAAATACATGATTTAAGACAATTGATGTATGGATGGACGTTTGGAATGAGGCTAACGTGAGGTAAAGTAAATAATTCATTAATTCGAAGACTAATTGATCAGATATAAAATAACTGAAAGGTTATATTGGGAAATTATAACTTTGTAATCGGAATATTTTCCTTGGTGCCCCAACTTCCTAGTTAATTACAGTTACATGATTAATCAGTTTAATCGCGTAATACTAATTACAGAGAGTCTTTGATAAAAACTAAAAGTCTTAATTTAATGATAGTAAAAACAAGACAACATGTATGTGCATGCGTGCGAGAGAGCGAGAGAGAGAGAGAGAGAGAGAGAGAGAGAGAGAGAGAGAGAGAGAGAGAGAGAGAGAGAGAGAGAGAGAGAGAGAGCGAGAGCGAGAGAGAGAGAGAGAGAGAGAGAGAGAGAGCGAGAGAGAGAGAGAGAGAGAGAGCGAGAGAGAGAGAGAGAGAGAGAGAGAGAGAGAGAGAGAGAGAGAGAGAGAGAGAGAGAGAGAGAGAGAGAGAGAGAGAGAGAGAGAGAGAGAGAGAGAGAGAGAGAGAGAGCGAAAGAGAGAGAGAGAGAGAGAGAGAGAGAGAGAGAGAGAGAGAGAGAGAGAGAGAGAGAGAGAGAGAGAGAGAGAGAGAGCGAAAGAGAGAGAGCGAAAGAGAGAGAGCGAAAGAGAGAGAGCGAGAGTGAGAGAGAGCGAGAGAGAGAGAGAGGGGGGGGGAAGGAAGTGAAGGAAACAAACATCTTTCTTATTCTAAATCTCTCACATGTTGGATGGATGCATGGAGCACATTCTATATAATTGGTTCCTGGACTCTTGTTTTACAGCCCTGCTTCGTCACACTGTGATTGGTCAGGTGCTGATTTATCAGTTTCTGATTGGTCAGGTGCTGAATGTCATTTGCTGATTGGTCAGGTGCAGAAATGGGGGATGGTGCTATCCAAATTTCATGAGGTGGACTGCAGTATGAGGTATGAGTAGTGTGTGTAGAGATGTTGTTTAGTGGGTCCCTGAGACGTATATTTCCAGTCTGGTTAGAGAGACAGGTATTCAAACTAAGTGGTTGAGGTGATGATAGTTATAGAAGGCCACAGAGAGTTATTTGGTATTTTATTAGTATCCTCATTAGCTGTCTCAAAAGCAGCAGCTACTCTTCCAGAAAAACATGAAGTAATACATGCTCGCACGCACACACACACACACACGCAAGCCCGCAAACACGCACGCACACATATGCAAGCCCGCAAACACACACACACAACAGACACCCCCATTGCCACTACAAATAGACTTAACTTTATCTTCAGAGTTGTATCTTCTCTTAAAAGAACCAAAACAGCTTTAGACCTACACTTGAATGTGATTTTATGTGTACTGAGAGTAAACATCATTCCAGTTTCCAATATGTTTGTCACGGTGTCTGCTCTACCTTAACCCACCCTTTTAGACTACAGTATTGGAAAGACTGATACTTCAGTGCCCTCCGAAGTGTAACAGAACTTTTTCACCACCATGCAGGGATGCAGATAAAATAGCGAGCTCCTTTGAAAAAAGCTGAAGAAATCTATAATAATCTCCTTCTAGCCAGAGCCCATATCTGCCCTCCAGCTCGGCTCTCTCTGCACATATTTAAAGGTCATCTCTAATTTTACAAGTGAAGTTAATGGTTGTTCCTACATGTCCATGAATTGGCTGATCTGTCAAGGAGAGCTTGTTTATGAGCCGTTTGTTACCCCTGCTGCTGCTGCCTTCTCCCCAACTCCTGTAGAGTTCCAGCCACCTCACGCTGCTCCCGGCTGCGCCACCAGAGCTCATTCCATTGGTCGTAAAAAACACAATTGCCCCGATTCATCACTGAATTAGTGGAAGCCTGACAGCCCACTGCCGAGCCCAGCCACAAGGCTGAGAATCGGTGATCCAGGTAGGGCTACAGTCACAAACTATTATTATATAAACTGATTAGTGAAGGTTGTCCTGTCAACCCTGGCCTGGGCAGCTAACTCTGGCTTGAGTTATGCACTCTGTTACATCATGCCATGCCAGAGTCTACAGTGGGAGTGGGCAGGAGCTGCACTAATACTATGCAAATATTAATACAGTACTATACTATACCAATATTAACACTGATACTAATAATATACTATACTTTACTATGATACTATACTTTACCAATACTATATTATAATGGGCTCCTGAGTGGTGCCTCGGAATAAGGCACTGCCTCTCAGTGCTTGAGGCATCACTACAGACACCCTGGTTCGAATCGAGGCTGTATCACAACCTATCTGGTTTTATATATATATATATATATATATATACACTAATACAAATCACATTTTATTCGTAACATACACATGGTTAGCAGATGTTAATGCGAGTGTAGCGAAATGCTTGTGCTTCTAGTTCCGACAGTGCAGTAAAATCTAACAAGTGAACTAACAATTCCCAAACAACTACCAAAAACACAAATAAATTCATTAAAAATCCAACAATGTGATTTTCTGGATTTTGTTTTCTCATTTTGTCTGTCATAGTTGAAGTGTACCTATGATGAAAATTACAGGCCTCTCTCATCCTGTTAAGTGGGAGAACTTGCACAATTGGTGGCTGACTAAATACTTTTTTGCCCCACTATACATGTGTGGCAGGGTAGCCTAGTGGTTAGAGCGTTAGACTAGTAACCGAAAGGTTGCAAGTTCATATCCTCGAGCTGACAAGGTACAAATCTATCGTTCTGCCCCTGAACAGGCAGTTAACCCGCTGTTCCTAGGCCGTCATTGAAAATAAGAACTTGTTCTTAACTGACTTTAAATAAAGGTTCAATAAAAATTATTGAAGTGGGATTGTTTAAAGTGACTAGTGGCCAGTGATTGGGTCTCAGCAGCCTCTCTGAGTAAGTGAGTCTAGCAGTCTGATGGCCTTGAGAAAGAAGCTGTCTCTCGGTCCCTGCTTTGATGCACCCGTACTGTACTGTTGCTCGGGTGGTTGATGTCCTTGATGATCTTTTTGGCCTTCCTGTAACATCGGATGCTGTTGGTGTCATGGATGGCAGGTAGTTTGCCCCCGGTGATGCGTTGTGCAGACCACACAACCCTCTGGAGAGCCTTACGGTTGAGGGCGGTACAGTTGCCGTACCAGGCTGTGATACAGCCCGACAGGATGCTCTCGATTGTGCATCTGTAAAAGTTTGTCAGGGTTTTGGGTGACAAGCCAAATTTCTTCAGCCTCCTGAGGTTGAAGAGACGCTGTTGCACCTTCTTCACCACACATTTGATTTGATTTGATTTGATTTGTCTGTGTGAGTGGACCATTTCAGTTTGTCTGTGATGTGTATGCCAAGGAACTCAAAACTTTCCACCTTCTCCACTGCTGTCCCTTCGATGAGGATAGGGTGGTTGCTCTCTCTGATGTTTCCTGAAGTCCATAATCCATCTCCTTTGTTTTGTTGACATTGAGTGAGAGGCTGTTTTCCTGACACCACACTCCGAGTGTCCTCACCTCCTCCCTGTAGGCTGTCTCGTCGTTGTTGGTAATCAAGCCCACTACTGTTGTGTCGTCTGCAAACTTGATGATTGAGTTGGAGGCGTGCATGGCCACGCAGGCGTGGGTGAACAGGGAGTACAGGAGGGGGCTGAGCACACACCCTTGTGGGGCCCCAGTGTTGAGGGTCAGCGAAGTGGAGATGTTGTTTCCTTCCTTCACCACCTGGGGGCGGCCCGTCAGAAAGTCCAGGACACAATTGCACAGGGTGGGGTTGAGACCCAGGGCCTCCAGCTTGATGATGAGCTTGGAGGGCACTATGGTGTTGAATGCTGAGCTGTAGTCAATGAACAGCATTCTTACATAGATATTCCTTTTGACCAAATGGGATAGGGCAGTGTGCAGTGTGATGGCGATTGCGTCATCTATAGACCTGTTGGGGCGGTATGCAAACTGAAGTGGGTCTAGAGTGGCAGGTAAGGTGGAGGTGATATGATCCTTGACTAGTCTCTCAAAGCACTTCATGATGACAGAAGTGAGTGCTACAGGGCGATAGTCATTTAGTTCAGTTATCTTTGCCTTCTTGGGTACAGGAAAAATGGTAGCCATCTTGAAGCATGTGGGGACAACAGACTGAGATAGGGAGCAATTGAATATGTCTGTAAACACACCAGCCAGCTGGTCTGTGCATGCTTTGAGGACGCGGCTAGGGATGCCGTCTGGGCCAGCAGCCTTGCGAGGGTTAACACGTTTAAATGTTTTACTCACGTCAGCCACGGAGAAGGAGAGGGGGGTGCAGTCCTTGTTAGCGGGCTGCAACGGTGGCACTGTATTAGTGTTTAGTTTGTCTGGAAGCGTGACATCGGTGTCCGTGACATGGCTGGGTTTTTGTAGTCCATTATTTCCTGTAGACCCTGCCACCCTGCCCACCTATTTTTTAGCACAAACAACTACCTCTTTCCCTACTGTATTTATTTTATTTATTTATTTATTTTGCTCCTTTGCACCCCATTATTTTTATTTCTACTTTGCACTTTCTTCCACTGCAAATCTACCATTCCAGTGTTTTACTTGCTATATTGTATTTACTTTGCCACCATGGCCTTTTTTTTTGCCTTTACCTCCCTTATCTCACCTCATTTGCTCACATCGTATGTAGACTTGTTTATACTGTATTATTGACTGTATGTTTGTTTTACTCCATGTGTTGTGTGTGTCGAACTGCTTTGCTTTATCTTGGCCAGGTCGCAATTGTAAATGAGAACTTGTTCTCAACTTGCCTACCTGGTTAAATAAAGGTAAAATAAATAAATCAATAAAAAAACAGACGTCTCATGTCTGAGCCGATGAGTTGCGACTCCACTTTTTGTCCTTGTACTGGAATTTAGCTTGTTTGATTGTCTTGCGGAAGGAATATCTACACTGTTTATATTCAGAGATATTCTCAGACCTCTTTCCATGGTTAAATGCGGTGGATTGCGCTTTCAGTTTTGCGTGAATGTCACCATCCATCCACGGTTTTTGGTTAGGGTAGGTTTTAATAGTCACAGTGGGTACAACATCTCCAATGCACTTCTTTATAAATGCACTCACCGAGTCAGCTATAGGTCGATGTTGTTCTCTGAGGCTGACTGGAACATATTCCAGTCCGGTGATCAAAACAATCTTGAAGCGTGGCTTCCAATTAGTCAGACCAGCGTTGAATGATTCTCGTCACTAGTACATCCTGTTTGAGTTTCTGCCTATAAGACGGAAGGAGCAAGATGGCGTCGTGGTCGGATTTGCTGAAGGGAGGACAGGGGAGGGCTTTGTATGCATCGAGGAAGTTAGAGTAGCAGTGGCCGAGGGTATTGCGCATGCACGTAGCATAATCAATATGCTGGAAGAATATAGGTAGACTTGTTCTCAAATTTGCTTTGTTGAAATACTATACTAATACTATACTATACTCTGTTAATACCATACTATACTATACTTTACTTTCCATTTGAGGTACATTTTCGGCAGATAATAAATCCCACAAACTAAGCAGAGCAGCTTTTTTTCAATTATTAATCGAACCAAAATCATAATTGTCTGCTTACCCTGACGTTTTGCAAGTGTAGGCGTTAATGGTGTAGTTGTTAAAGGTTTCTAAACTATTGTCCTCCATCCACACTTTGTGATGCTACCTACAGAGAGGTGTAACCTACATTAACTGATATCCTCTGATGATGTTGTAATATAGTTCAGGGTAGCTCCTCCGGTCCCACATTGCTGCTTCCACACACTCTTACCCACACCAAGCTCCACAGAAGCTGACAGTGAAGAAAAACGTGGTTGCCGTGGTATTGCCGACAGATACAGATGCTTAGACCTGCTCTCTGTGTATAATATTGTGAAGGGTCGTTCTTCTTTACCCTGCGTTTGGTTTTTCCTACATTTCTGTTCTATTTCTCACCTCCAGCTCTGTAGCGCAATGCTAAAGGTACGCTAGCTGGCAATTTCCCTCAGTTTTATCATCTTTATCTTCCTTTCCTCTGGTCTCGGTCTCTCTCTTCCTCTCTCCATCTCCCCCTCTTTCTGTCTCTCATTATCTTCCATTCCTCTGGTTTCTTTCTCTGTGAGTGGAGCGTGTCCTACACATCTGATGGTGTAATCTCCCTAGCGAAGCGCTTCATTTAAATAATGCCTTTTACAGGGTCATCACCACTCCTCTCTCTCCTTGACACCTCTCTCTCACAACCACCATAGGTTGGCTCATACAGAAATCTACACCCCAGATTTTCACTCTCACATGGCAGTATTCTGACTCAAAATGCCCTGTGGACATTTTGAGTAGGTGAGACACTATAAAGCAAGATCTGAAAACGCTATCCGGGAAAACACTATCTGAAGTTGACTGAGTGTCATCTATCCCAATCCTAATTTCATTACATCCGCTTCATCTGTATTTTGACTGGTTGACAGTAGACTGATACATATTACGGACAGGTCAGAAAGATGCCTGGATGCTAATCCATAATACAGTTCGACACCTGTCTTTCAGTAACATCACGTCCTATTGGCCAGTCTGCCTGTCGATCATTTGACTGTCATTAGATTGGCTAGTCTGACACCTGTCTATCATGGCTGGTAAAAAGCTCACCCTACTGTTGGTCGGTATGGCTTCCTCTCTCTTAGAAACTCAATGAAAGCGATGAGAGCCTTTCAGCGGATGATTTGGCCTAGAACTAAAGGAAAGGCATAGCGGGTGCCATGGCATGGCAGTATACCCTACCCTTCCTTCCTGCCAGCTTACAAGCCCCCAATATTCCTACAATGTTCCCACAGTGTCCCTGCAACGTTACAGAGCAACCAGTGCCATACGATTATCATAGTCACACAGCCTTAGACGATGTCATGAAAGAGGGGGGAAAAAACAATTGAGCATTAGAATGTGCTGGTTGGTGGAAAGCTGGCTTCAAACTTCCTCCTTGTCGCGAGAGAGAGAGAGAGAGAGAGAGAGAGAGAGAGAGAGAGAGAGAGAGAGAGAGAGAGAGCGAGAGAGACACAGAGAGAGAAAGAGAGAGAGGCTTGGACGACACTGGCAGACAAATCACATCGCTCTGCACCCTGAACGTCTGAACTGAATATGATAAGGCTTCATTACAATATGTTTATTTCCTCCTATTGAAACGGCTGCTAAAACAAAAGGGTAGTTGATTATTTTGCTTGATCATTGTAGCATTCAAGGCGTCTGTTTGAAAGGGAGAGAGAACAATGGGATAGGCTCACAGGGAGAAGGGGAGAGAAGGGGAGGCTGATGTGCATACAAGGCAAGGAGCAGGGCTCTGACATCCATGGGATCTGCCTGCTACCTGCCTGACTGTCCAGTTGAACACAATGGGCCCACGAGACAGAGACAGACACACAATAAAGCAGAGACTGTCAGTTCTGATCATCCCCTGTCCATCCACTGCCATGGCTACTGTCCCCTGAGAGCATGGAGTAACTCATATATTAGTTTTTCCTGATTCATAGAATACATTTTGACTGATTTCACAATAGGCTTGATATTTGAGGGGTTTGATAGAATTGATAGAGCTGTCTGTGACCAGGGAATCAATGCAAGAGTGGGCTCTGATGGGGGTTATTTAGGCCTTGAAGCAATACAGTTAAATCTACAGAAAATATTGGTGGAAATTTGGTTTAAGATAAATTATGTTTATACCAATTTGAACATTAGCCTTCTGTCTTCAATTTTTCCAAACATCCATAAATTAAAGTCAAGCATATCCATGTTACTAGCCTAAGAAACAAGGTTCATGAAATCGATAACTTGCTAGTAACAAATAACATACATTTTGTAATGGGGTGCGTGCTGGTGGCAGGGAAGTCAGGCGCAGGAGAACGAACTTGGTATGAACTGAGTATTTTAATAAATGCTCACAAACTCTGAAAACCAACATATACAAAATAAAGAAAGTGGGTACAAAACCCGTGGCACACCAGAACATACAAAGCACTGATACATACAACGAACAATCTCCGACAAGGACATGAGGGGAAACAGAGGGTTAAATACACAACATGTAATTGATGGGATTGGAACCAGGTGTGATGGAAGACAAGACAAAACCAATGGAAAATGAAAAATGGATCAGTGATGGCTAGAAGATTGGTGACGTCGACCGGCGAACACCGCTCGAACAAGGAGAGAGGCCGACATCGGCGGGAGTCGTGACACATTTACTGACTTATCTCTGAAATTCACTCAGATAATACATTTGATGATACAATGGTAGCAATACATGGTTTCACCATCTTCATGTTGCCGTTTGTGTTGTGTCATATTCATGTAAAGCTTAGAGAGGATCTCATGTCAAATGCTGTTGAAGTAATATGTCTACAGGTTCACCTGCCTCACCTAAAGCCCATTTCTGTGGGAAGCTGCTATAGACCACCAAGTGCTAACAGTAAGTATCTGGATAATATGTGTGAAATGCTTGATAATGTATGTGTTATCCATAGAGAGGTATATTTTCTGGGTGACCTACGTATTGACTGGCTTTCATCAAGCTGCCCACTCAAGAAAAAGCTTCAAGCTGTAAGGTTCAGGTTGTCAGTCAACCTTCCAGGGTATTTACAAACAGCACAGGAATGAAATCATCATCATGTATTGATCACATCTTTACTAATGCTACAGAAATCTGCTTTAAAGCAGTATCCAAATCCATCGGATGTAGTGATCACAATATAGTAGCCATATCTAGGAAAACCAAAGTTCCAAAGGTTGTGCCTAATATAGTGTATAAGAGGTCATACAATACATTTTGTTGTCTGGTGTGTAATGAGGAGCAACCAGATGCTGCACTTGACAAAATGATGAAATAAGCATGCACCAATGAAGAAAATTACTGTAAAAACTGTTAAATCCCAGGGGATTGATGAGGAATTGAGTATTGTACGGTAGATGTCAAGCCTGCTCCCGCTCCCTGGAGCTGAAAGGCACCAGGATCCCCAGCGTTACGCACTCCTGCCACCATCAGTACGCAAACCTGCATGCTCCCGCTCCCCCTCCCTGGAGCTGAAAGGCGCCAGGATCCCCAGCGTTACGCACTCCTGCCACCATCAGTACGCAAACCTGCCTTCTCCCGTCACACGCATCAGCGATTATTGGACTCACCTGGACTCAATCACCCGTGTCATTACCTCCTCTATATCTGTCTGTTCCCAAGCTCTGTTCCCGGCTTCAGGGTAATGTTTGTTTGTCTTTGAGACGCTGTCTCTGTCCTGTTTGATGTCTGTTCCATATTAACTGTTCTACTCCCCGTACCTGCTTCTCTTCTCCAGCATCGGTCCTTACAGTAGAAAGAGATGAGGCCAAAGGAATGGCAAATAAGTCTGGATGCACAGCTGATTGGCAAACGTAGTGTAAATTGAGAAATCATGTACTAAACTGAACTAAAAGAAGAAGAAGAAACTAAGATAAATTATATAAAGAAATGTATGAATTTATCAAATGAAAAAAAAAGGCAGACTCGGCTCCATCATTCATTGAATCAGATGGCTCATTCATCACAAAACCCACTAATATTGCCAACTACTTTAATGATTTTGTCATTGGCAAGATTAGAAAATGTAGACAGGACGTGTCAACAACAAATTCTGAACCCATGCAAAACTGACCAAATTATGAGCCCATGCATAACTGACCAAATTCTGAACCCATGCATAACTGACCAAATTCTGAACCCATGCATAACTGACCAAATTATGAACCCATGCATAACTGACCAAATTATGAACTCATGCATAACTGACCAAATTATGAACCCATGCATAACTGACCAAATTATGAACCCATGCATAACTGACCAAATTATGAACCCATGCATAACTGACCAAATTATGAACCCATGCATAACTGACCAAATTCTGAACCCATGCATAACTGACCAAATTATGAAAGACAAGCACTCTCATTTTGAATTCCATAAAGTGAGTGTAGCAGAGGTGAAGAAATGATTGTTGATCATCAATAACAATCCACCTGGATCTGACAACATACTGTAGATGGAAAATGACTGAGAATGATAGAGGACAATATTACCACTCCTATTTGCCATCTCTTCAATCTAAACCTACAGGAAAGTGGGTGCCCTCAGGCCTGGAGGGAAGAAAAAGTCATTCCTCTACCCAAGATTAGCAAAGCACCCTTTACTGGCTCAAACAACCAACCAAGAAGCCTGTTACCAACCCTTAGTAAACTTTTGGAAAAGATTGTGTTTGACCAGATACAATACTATATCACAGTAAACAAATAAACAGTAAGTTTTCAGCACACTTATAGGGAAGGGCATTCAACATGTGCAGCACAAACATAAATGGCTGGCTGAGAGAACTTGATAAAAAAAATATTGTTTCAGACTTCAGTGCAGCTTTTGACATGATCAATCATAATCTGCTGTTGGAAAAACATACAGCCCATGTACAGTGCATTCAGAAAGTATTCAGACCCCTTCACTTTTTTCACATTCTGTTACGCTACGGTCTAATTCTAAAATGGATTTAATAGTGTTTGTCCCTCATCAATCTACACACAATAGCCCATAATGAAAAAGCAAAAACTGTTTTACATTTTTGCAAATGTATATAAAAAACACTGGAAATATCACATTTACATAAGTATTCAGACCCTTTACTCAGTGCTATCTTGAAGCACCTTTGGCAGCAATTACAGCCTTGAGTCTTCTTGGGTATGAAGCTACAAGCTTGGCACACCTGCATTTAGGGAGTTTCTCTCATTCTTCTCTGCAGATCCTCTCAAGCTCTGTCAGGTTGGATGGGGAGCATCGCTATTTTCAGGTCTTTCCAGAGATTTTAGATCGGATTCAAGTTTGGGCTCTGGCTGGGCCATTCAAGGACATTGAGACTTGTCCCGAAGAAACTCCTGCATTGTCTTGGCTGTGTGCTTAGGGTTGTTATCCTGTTGGAAGGTGAACCATTGCTCCAGTCTGAGGTCCTGAGCGCTCTGGAGCAGGTTTTCATCAAGGATCTCTCGATACCTTTCTCTGTTAATCTTTGCCTCGATCCTGACTAGTCTCCCAGTCTCTGCCGCTGTTAAACATCCCCACAGCATGAGGCTGCCACCACCATGCTTCACCGTAGGGATGGTATTGGTCAGTTGATGAGCGGTGCCTGGTTTCCTCCAGATGTGACGTTTGACATTCAGGCATTCAGGCAAAATAGTTCAATCTTGTTTTCATCAGACCAGAGAATCTTGTTTCTTATGGTCTGTGAGTCCTTTAGGTGCCTTTTGGAAAACACCAAGCGGGCTGTCATGTGCCTTTTACTGAAGAGTGGCTTCCATCTGGCCACTCTACCATAAAGGCCTGATTGGTGGAGTGCTGCAAAGATGGTTTCACAGAGAAATTGTATGGTACCCTACTCCTCACAGAGATCTCCACAGAGGAACTCTGGAGCTCTGTCAGAGGGACCATCGGGTTCTTGGTCACCTTACTGACCAAGGCCCTTCTCCCCCAATGGTTCAGTTTGTCCGCGAGGCCAGTTCTAGGAATAGTCTTGGTGGTTCCAAACTTCTTCCATTTAAGAATTATGGAGGCCACTGTGTTCTTGGGAACCTTTAATGCTGCAGACATTCTTTGGTACCCTTCCCCAGATCTGTGCCTCGACACAATCATATCTCAGAGCTCTATGGACAATTCTTTCAACCTCATGGTTTGGTTTTTGCTCTGACATGCACTATCAACTGTGGGACCATTTATAGACAGGTGTGTACCTTTCCAAATCATGTCCAATCAATCGAATTTACCACACGTGGACTCCAATCATGTTGTAAAAACATCTCAAGGATGATCAATGGAAACAGGATGCACCCGAGCTCCATTGTGAATCTCATAGCAAAGGGTCTGAATACTTAAGTAAATAAAGTATTTCTGTTTTTATTTTTAATACATTTGCAAACATTTCTAAAAACCTGTTTTCACTTTGTCATTAAGGGGTATTGTGAGGGGAAACAATTATTTAATACATTTTAGAGTAAGGCTGTAACATAACAAAATGTGGAAAAGTCAAGGGGTCTGAATACTTTCCCGAAGGCACTGTATGTGTTATCGCTTTACATCCCCTGCTATATTGTGGATTGTGAGTTACTTGTCTAACATAACACAGAGGGTGTTCTTTAATGGAAGCCTCTCCAACATATTCCAGGTAGAGTCAGATATTCCCCAGGGCAGCTGTCTAGGCCCCTTACTTTTTTTTTATTTTTACTAATGACCTGTCACTGGCTCTGAGTTAAGACTGTGTGTCTATGTATGCTGATGACTCAACACTATACATGTCAGCTACCACAGCAATAGAAATCACTGCAACCCTTAACAAAGAGCTGCATTCAGTTTCAGAATGTGTGGCAAGAAATAAGTTAGTCCTAAATATTTCAAAACTAAACGCATTTAATTTGGAACCAGTCATCTATTTCTTGTATTGAATAATGTGGAAATTGAGCAACTTGAGGAGACTAAACTGCTTGGAGTAACCCTGGATTGTAAACCTTCATGGTCAAAACATATTGATGCAACAGCAGCTAAGATGGGGAGAAGTCTGTCCATAATAAAGAACTGCTCTTCTTTCTTAACAACACTATAAAAAATATGGAACAGTGGGTAGTGTGAAGAGACACACACACACAGGCACAGACACATACATACATACATGCACATGATAATATAAACACTATACACACACTTACACATGGATTTTGTGTTGTAGATATGTGGTAGTAGAGTCGTGCTTAATGTGTTGTGAAATCTGTTATGAAATGTATTGTAATGTTTTTAAAATGGTATATAATTGCCTTAATTTTGCTGGACCCCAGGAAGAATAGCTGCTGCCTTGGCAGCAGTTTACAGGGATCCATAACAAATGCAAATACTAAAGCATAGCATACTAACAGAAGTACTTTGTCAGTATTCAGTATTTCCTCATCTAAATCCTGTAGATAAGCCCAAAATAAGATCATATTCTTCCATTTGAAATCGAGGCAAAAAAACTTGTATAATTTTCACACTTCTATACCAAAGTGATCAATGTTTGAGCTTATCTACCGGACTATCTCAGTGTGAGAAGAGACAGAAACTCAAGTGAGGAAGTGTGGGTTTAACCTCTGAGCTTGGACTCTGTGTCCTGAGTGCTGATTGGTCAGGTGAAGAGGGCTCTGATTGGGGCCAGCTCTCACTAACTAGCCAGTAATTGAGGAGCTGATTGTTCTGGGTGTGAATTAAGGTGAAGGGGAAACTAACCTGTCTGCCTGTCTCTGCTCATCTCTGCCAAGTTTAGTCTGCCACACTTTGTGTAGGTACAATGCTTTATAACTTGTTACAACCACGTATAAGGCATTATAATGCATTATAACAGCATCATAATGCATTTTACCTGTGGGCTTTAAGTAAAGTATTACAGTTCAGTAAATGAATGTGAGGAGGGTGTTGTTGCCAGTTGAATCTCCGACCGTAGCATTTTTGTTTTTTGTAATGCAAGTAGATTGAGTACATCAATTGATCATGCCACATAGGCCTGCCACATACTGTATGACTGACGTTGGTAGTCATTGATTTGATAGAAATTCACTGGTTTGGCTTTGTTCCATTGCTTCTTTAATAGAAGGGCAGATTAGTATTGTTATTATGCATGAAATATTGGCTTTGAATAATATGGGAACAGCAACACTACTAAAACAGAGAAAACAGAGGATTACAAGAGGCTTTTTGTTCCATAATGTGATTTTAAAAGAAAGAGTCTTACCTTTGTTCCATGTTTCCCAGTAAGGTTGGTGGGAGGTGGAGATTAGCTCAGAGAATGGAGTTTGTCTGAAAGCCGATTAGCCAGAATTGAAACAGGGCCAAATTGAGTTTTCTCTGTTAAAAAAAAAGGCTGCCTGCTGTGTGTTCAGTCAAAAGTAAGAACTCTGAGAAATTATTCATATCATAACGAATGCCATTTCTACTTTGTGATCTTATGTTATTTTAATGCCTAGATGACATGCATTACATTGAATATTAGCAGGTAGACTGAGACATGTTGTCATAATATAAATTGCGTCCTTAAAATTAACATATTTTTAAACGAGCATATTTGTACCATTCCATAATATATTATGACTGCATTATATTATCAGAGGCATTTTAAATAGCACATCTTCTGCATTTGAATGTCATTTAAATCTCATAGGATCTATTATTATGTCCTCTAGATCAGTGGTTCCCATCCAGGGGTACTAGGACCCCTGGGGGTACTTGGCCTATCCACAGGGGGTACTTAAAATGACTCATGGGTCCATAGGGTTACTGGTAAAATGCACGTGAGGGGTATTTCATGGGTACTCCGGACAGAGGCAAATTCAGTTGGTGGTAACCAAAAAAGGTTGGGAACCACTGCTCTAGATAGCTCTAAACACCACACAGCTTTAGTTGACTCTCTTTTGTTCCTATATTGCCACCTAATGGATACAAATAGTACATATCATTGTTCCTTTTGAATTGTTTTTTAAATCAATTTTTAGGTCAGCCAAAATCCCTTTAACTGCTTTTAAAACACAAATTCTAATTTCAAATGTTGGAAATTGTAAGACCTACATAAATTCCCCTTCAATGCGTCCATTGAATTATGTGCCTAAACCTGAAAGTGTAGTTACGATAGGCCTAATAGGTATATGGTTCAAGATGCAAAGCTTTAAAAGAAGCCAGCTTCCTGTACGCAAAGGATCAAAACTCACGTTCTGCTTGGCATATGATTGACAAATGGATATGTCAAACTGGGATTTCCAAATCGATATGTCTCAAGTTTAACGTTAAAGTTTCCATTTAATGTCCCATAATCTGTTAAATATGAAGTCAGCTGGTAAATATATGCAAGTCGGCCAACATTTAATTTTTCAAGTAATGATATAAGACTTAATTCCTGAGTGTCTTCATTTGAATACTTCAGACTAAATCGACAGGCTTTTTGAAGTTTGAATAACTCAAGGCGAGACCCAGATGCAGACAGAGGCAAATGGTTCGAGTCTTAGATGTTTAATAATCCAAAAAGGAGTAGGCAAGAGAATGGTTGTAGACAGGCAAAAGGTCAAAACCAGATCAGAGTCCAGGAGGTACAGAGTGGAAGACAGGTTCGAGGTCAAGGCAGGCAGAATGGTCAGGCAGGCGAGGACAGAGTCCAGAATCAGGAAAGGGTCAAAACCAGGAGGACTAGAAAAAGGAGAAACAGCAAACGCAGGAGAACGGGATAAACCGCTGGTTGACTTGGACATAGACGACAAACTGGCACTGAGAGACAGGAAACACAGGGATAAATACACTGGCTCAGAGAGACAGGAAACACAGGGATAAATACACTGACACAGAGAGACAGGAAACACAGGGATAAATACACTGGCCCAGAGAAACAGGAAACACATGGACAAATACACTCGGGGAAACAAGCAACACCTGGAGGGGGTGGAGACAATAACAAGGACAGGTGAAACTGATCAGGGTGTGACAGGATATATCCAAATATAACCGAGCCGTGACCCACTGTCATCCACTTAACATTATGCATGTTTCAGCCTGCGTAAAGTTTTGAGGCTGTTTACAGTCCATGTGACAGTGCTTTCCTGTAGGCTGTACTATATTGTATGGTAGGTACCCTACTCCTCAGTCACTGTATAAACAAGCTAACTGCAGTGTTATCTGACAGACTGTCTGTCACTCCTCTCCTCCTCAAGACCACAGCTATGAAATAGCTACAGTTGAAGTCGGAAGTTTACATACACCTTAGCCAAATACATTTCAACTCAGTTTTTCACAATTCCTGACATTTAATCCTAGTAAAAAATCCCTGTCTTAGGTCAGTTAGGATCACCACTTTATTTTAAGAATTTGAAATGTCAGAATAATAGTAGAGAGAATTATTTATTTCAGCTTTTATTTCTTTAATCACATTCCCAGTGGGTCAGAAGTGTACATACACTCAATTAGTATTTGGTAGCATTGCCTTTAAATTGTTTAACTTGGGTCAAACGTTTCGGGTAGCCATCCACAAGCTTCCCACAATAAGTTGGGTGAATTTTGTCCCATTCCTCGTGACAGAGCTGGTGTAACTGAGTCAGGTTTGTAAGGCCTCCTTGCTCGCACACGCTTTTTCTGTTCTGCCCACAAATGTTCTATAGGATTGAGGTCAGGGCTTTGTGATGGTCACTCCAATACCTTGACTTTGTTGTCCTTAAGCCATTTTGATACAACTTTGGAAGTATGCTTGGGGTCATTGTCCATTTGGAAGACCCATTTGCGACCAAGCTTTAACTTTCTGACTGATGTCTTGAGATGTTGCATCAATATATCCACATCATTTTCCTACCTCATGATGCCATCTATTTTGTGAAGTGCACCAGTTCCTCCTGCAGCAAAGCACCCCCACAACATGATGCTGCCACCCCCGTGCTTCACGTTTGGGATGGTGTTCTTCGGCTTGCAAGCCTCCCCCCTTTTCCTCCTAACATAATGATGGTAATTATGGCCAAACAGTTCTATGTTTGTTTCATCAGACCAGAGGACATTTCTCCAAAAAGTACAATCTTTGTCCCCATGTGCAGTTGTAAACCGTAGTCTGGCTTTTTTATGGCGGTTTTGGAGCAGTGGCTTCCTCCTTGCTGAGCGGCCTTTCAGGTTATGTCGATATAGGACTTGTTTTACTGTGGATATAGATACTTTTGTACCTGTTTCCTCCAGCATCTTCACAAGGTCCTTTGCTGTTGTTCTGGGATTGATTTTCACTTTTTGCACCAAAGTACGTTCATCTCTAGGAGACAGAATGCGTCTCCTTCCTGAGCGGTGTGACAGCTGCGTGGACCCATGGTGTTTATACTTGCATACTATTGTTTGTACAGATGAATGTGGTACCTTCAGGCGTTTGGAAATTGCTCCCAAGGATGAAACATACTTGTGGAGGTCAACATTTTTTTTTCTGAGGTCTTGGCTGATTTCTTTTGATTTTCCCATGATGTCAAGCAAAGAGGCACTGAGTTTGAAGGTAGGCCTTGAAATACATCCACAGGTACATCTCCAATTGACTCAAATTATGTAAATTAGCCTATCAGAAGCTTCTAAAGCCATGACATAATTTTATGGAATTTTACAAGCTGTTTAAAGGCACAGTCAACTTAGTGTATGTAAACTTATGACCCACTGGAATTGTGATACAGTGAAATATAAATTAAATAATCTGTCTGTAAACAGTTGTTGGAAAAATGACTTGTGTCATGCACATTGTAGATGTCCTAACCGACTTGCCAAAACTATAGTTTGTTAACAAGAAATTTGTAGTGGTTGAAAAACGAGTTTATGTTCCTCAAAGGGGAGACGCAAGGTGAGATTGGAGGAAAGGGGTAGGGGGGACGCCGGGATGGGGCGGGGTGTACTTGTTGCCACTGTGTTCCCAGGAGGAGAAGAGAGAGACAGTAACCTCCCCGCCTCTCCCATCACTATGACAGCTTAGCCATGGTCACCCACTAACTAATGGCCGTGGGGCAACATTTATCTTGTTGCACTTTTCACCATAGAGGCTCTTGGCAAATATAGGGCGAGTGACCTACTACACCTGTACATGAGATACATTCAAAGTGTGTAGATTACATCTACCGATATTTGTTCCCCGCCACCCTGTTTTACTCAACACTTTAGCCACACATTCACATGCACCCTCAACACTTTAGCCACACATTCACATGCACCCTCAACACTTTAGCCACACATTCACATGCACCCTCAACACTTTAGCCACACATTCACATGCACCCTCAACACTTTAGCCACACATTCACATGCACCCTCAACACTTTAGCCACACATTCACATGCACCCTCAACACTTTAGCCACACATTCACATGCACCCTCAACACTTTAGCCACACATTCACATGCACCCTCAACACTTTAGCCACACATTCACATGCACCCTCAACACTTTAGCCACACATTCACATGCACCCTCAACACTTTAGCCACACATTCACATGCACCCTCAACACTTTAGCCACACATTCACATGCACCCTCAACACTTTAGCCACACATTCACATGCACCCTCAACACTTTAGCCACACATTCACATGCACCCTCAACACTTTAGCCACACATTCACATGCACCCTCAACACTTTAGCCACACATTCACATGCACCCTCTATCAATAAATCAATCATCCTCAATAAGGAAGATGTTGCGTCATAGATGCGGTATGTCTCCATTGAGATTCCAGAATCTACCCTGAAGCATGTATTTTGATTGTCCTTGTAGTTTATGATATCGAGGTCTACCACACACAAGCACGCGCGCGCATATACACACAAACAAACACACACACACACACCGGTCGTGTTCCTCTGCCAAGGCGTTTCTGACGCATGCCAGATCTTACAACGCCTGGATCGGTATTTGAAGTATCAGCTAACCACATCATGTTATAGCAATCTGTCAGTTGATGACACAGTTGATGACACAGTTGGGGTGGATATCACTCAGAGAATTAAAACAATTGGTGTATCGCTTTCATTTCCAGACACTCACCATCAGTGTCAGAAAGGTATTTACTGGAGCGCAGGCACCAGGTATGGTGTATTGAGAGTAATGTGTTTGAGATCAAGTGGAATCTATTCTGTAGTGGCCCCTTTCTATCACTAGAGAACACTCTACAGACACTCTGCTATTTCATAGCGACCCCTCAAAGATGGCTAGATAATAAACTGTACATGAAAAGGCCCAACCTGGCTGTGAAAAATAGATACGCGTTTGATAGTGTATGCATTTAAAAAATGTACATGAGGTATGCTTGTAAAACTTTTAAAATAAACTGTATAAGTGGACCTCGTTTTGACATTCACACAACTCCAGAGGAAGTGCTTTTGTTCTGCTAATAACTTTATTTAAATAAGACACAAGGCTTCTCTGTTGATTCAAATAAAAAAAGAGTCATCAGCCGCACACGGCTGTCCGTCCGTAACACAACACAAAAACAACGTGTGTGTCATCGAATCAGGACCAGTCATTTGAGAACAGTGGGCGGACTCTCACAGTACACCTAAAGGTACTGTACCCTCGGTATGCAAGCTCATCGCCTAACAACATTCTCCAATAACATCTTTGAGCACACACCAAGGAAATGGTGTGCAAAACAGAGGAAAACCAAACGTTGCCCTGTAGGGAGGCTTCTTACCAGTCTTCCTGAGTTTTTTCTAAATGTTACATATGGGCTAATCTTGCAACAGCGGTCTCTATTAACACAGAGGTGAGAGAGGAGCGGAGCATGTTCAAAGCTTTGTTAGTTTGATTGGTTGCTGTACACAGGAACATCGTAGCATTTTTACATGAATATTTCCACCGCTGGTTGACAGTTCATTTGTTGGTGGTATTGTTGTTGTAAAATGTGTTTTGGATAGTTTATTTTGTCTTGTTTCCTCTTCCACGGCAGGTCAAAAACATTCATGAAACCTTACACACTCTACTATAACTTTCACTCTCCCCTCCTATAACTTTCACACACTCTCCTCCTCCTATAACTTTCACACACTCTCCTCCTCCTATAACTTTCACACACTCTCCTCCTCCGATAACTTTCACACACTCTCCTCCTCCGATAACTTTCACTCTCCTCCTCCGATAACTTTCACACACTTTCCCCCTCCTATACTATTCACTCTCCTCCTCCTATAACTTTCACACTTTCCTCCTCCTATAACTTTTACACACTCCTCCTCCTATAACTTTCACACACTCCTCCTCCTATAACTTTCACACACTCTCCTCCTCCTATAACTTTCACACACTTTCCTCCGATAACTTTCACACACTCTCCTCCTCCAATAACTTTCACACACTCTCCTCCTCCGATAACTTTCACACTCTCCCCCTCCTATACTATTCACTCTCCTCCTCCTATAACTTTCACACTTTCCTCCTCCTATAACTTTTACACACTCTCCTCCTCTTATAACTTTCACACACTCTCCTCCTCCTATAACTTTCACACACTCTCCACTTCCTATAACTTTCACTCTCTCCTCCTCCTATAACTTTCAGTCTCCTCCTATAACTTTCACTCTCCTCCTCCTATAACTTTCAGTCTCCTCCTATAACTTTTAGTCTCCTCCTCCTATAACTTTCCCTCTCCTCCTCCTATAACTTTCACTCTCTTCTCTTCCTATAACTTTCACTCTCCGCCTCCTATAACTTTCACTCTCCTCCTCCTATAACTTTCACACTATCTCCTCCTCCTATAACTTCCAGTCTCCTCCTCCTATAACTTTCACACACTCTCCTCCTCCTATAACTTTCCCTCTCCTCCTCCTATAACTTTCAGTCTCCTCCTCCTATAACTTTCACTCTCCTCCTCCTATAACTTCCAGTCTCCTCCTCCTATAACTTTCAGTCTCCTCCTCCTATAACTTTCAGTTTCCTCCCCCTATAACTTTCACACACTCTCCTCCTCCTATAACTTTCAGTCTCCTCCTCCTATAACTTTTACACACTCTCCTCCTATAACTTTCAGTCTCCTCCTATAACTTTCACTCTCCTCCTCCTATAACTTTTACACACTCTCCTCCTCCTATAACTTTCACTTTCCTCCTCCTATAACTTTCACTCTCTCCTCCTATAACTTTCAGTCTCCTCCTCCTATAACTTTCAGTCTCCTCCTCCTATAACTTTCACACTCTCTCCTCCTATAACTTTCACTCTCCTCCTCCTATAACTTTCACACTCTCTCCTATAACTTTCAGTCTCCTCCTCCTATAACTTTCACACTTTCTCCTCCTATAACTTTGTCTCCTCGTCCTATAACTTTCACACTCTCCTCCTGTAACTTTGTCTCCTCCTATAACTTTCAGTCTCCTCCTCCTATAACTTTCAGTCTCCTCCTCCTATAACTTTCACACTCACCTCCTGTAACTTTCAGTCTCCTCCTCCTATAACTTTCACACACTCTCCTCCTCCTATAACTTTCAGTCTCCTCCTCCTATAACTTTCACACTCTCCTCCTGTAACTTTGTCTCTTTTAACTTTCAGTCTCCTCCTCCTATAACTTTCAGTCTCCTCCTCCTATAACTTTCACACTCACCTCCTGTAACTTTCAGTCTCCTCCTCCTATAACTTTCAGTCTCCTCCTATAACTTTCACTCTCCTTCTCATAACTTTTACACACTCTCCTCCTCCTATAACTTTCACTTTCCTCCTCCTATAACTTTCAGTCTCCTCCTCCTATAGCTTTCACACTCTCTCCTATAACTTTCACTCTCCTCCTATAACTTTCACTCTCCTCCTCTTATAACTTTCACACTTTCTCCTCCTATAACTTTCAGTCCCCTCCTCCTATAACTTTCACACTCTCTCCTATAACTTTCAGTCTCCTCCTCCTATAACTTTCACACTTTCTCCTCCTATAACTTTCAGTCTCCTCCTCCTATCATCCTATAACTTTCAGTCACCTCCTATAACTTTCACTCTCCCCCTCTTATAACTTTCACACTTTCTCCTCCTATAACTTTGTCTCCTCGTCCTATAACTTTCACTCTCTCCTATAACTTTCAGTCTCCTCCTCCTATCATCCTATAACTTTCAGTCTCCTCCACCTATAACTTTCACACTCTCCTCCTGTAACTTTCAGTCTCCTCCTCCTATAACTTTCAGTCTCCTCCTCCTATAACTTTCACACTCTCTCCTCCTCCTATAACTTTCATCTCCTCCTCCACTCTCTCCTCCTATAACTTTCACTCTCCTCCTATAACTTTGTCTTCTCCTCCTATAACTTTCACTCTCCTCCTATAACTTTCAGTCTTCTCCTCCTATAACTTTCACTCTCCTCCTTCTATAACTTTTACACTCTCCTCCTATAACTTTCACACACTCCTCCCATAACTTTCAGTCTTCTCCTCCTATAACTTTCACACTCTCTCCTCCTATAACTTTCACACTCCTCCTCCTATAACTTTCACAAACTCCCCTCCTTCTATAACTTGCACACACTCAGTGATGGTAAAAACAACACACAAACGGGTTAATCACATCAACAACCAATCCTTTTATTGTGTTTGTGCATGACCTTTTGCCCCACAGATCCAATGAAGAGCGAGCTGATTGGGTGAGCTGATGAACACTGATGACCTGCTAGCCAATAACTATGTGCTCTGGTGACATCATATCCAGTGCTGGTTTATGTGTCGAGTAATGGCTTTCTCAACAGGTTGTTAGGCTTTTCACACTACTGAGCCATACCGGGCCGAGCCACTATAGTTGCTGGAACCGTGCTGGAAAATAAATGATCAGAGCCAGCACAGTACAGTCCTATAGTGTGAATCTGGCTTAAGTGCTGATTTGGCTCTATACTCCAAACCAAAGGAATGAGAGAGAGGAAATGGAGTGGTGAAGAAGAAGCGAAACATATCCGACCCAACGGACACCAACACCTTGTCTATTATTGCACACATCTAGTTAACCAATGCCACATAGTTAATGTATGTAAGTCATTGGATAAGCTATATCGCTTGATAATAAGGTGCTAAATGATTAAAAACAACATCAACATTGCATTGATATTTTTAAAAGCCATATAGTATATCTAACAACGAACAAGAGTATCAATGTAGACAGGAATTCCACAAGCACACATTAGCATATCAAAATAAATAATGTTTCTGATTATGGTTTATCTTTGACTTGAATGTCTTATTAAAGGAATCATTGTACAGGTGGTGTTGTGTTCCATGCAAGAATGATGTTACAGACAAATCTGCAGAGGGAATTATTGTGCACAGAATCAAATATGGGACGCTCATAGGAGAATTGCTTCCTTTGAGGAAGATGATGTCAATAATTACTCATGAGTCATGACATTCTGAAGTGTAATGCTTTACAAAGACATGGACTGGATAAGGATCGGGACAGTTTACACCTTCCCTTAGAAATCCAAAGTTGAAACATCTACCAATTCTGCAGGTGCAATAAACCTACTAGGTCCTCTCTAATCAAACCTCAAACTCAGCGCACTGGAGGGCCTAAAGATCAACGTTTGGACATGACTTGATGAGTCTTCTCGACCCCTAACCAGCTAGAATCTCATGGAATGTCTTATGAATCAATAGTAAAGCATAATTATGTTGTCTATGTGATATTAAAACAGTCTCAGACTGGACGTCAGCTGAACGTAACCAATCAAATGCTTATTTTATTTGATGTTACTGCAGGCCATGACTTGACTAGGACCAGTCAACCCAGATTGACCTGAAGTTGAACACTGAAGTTGCTACCTGACCTTGACCACAGCACAACGGCTGCAGAGGGTTTGACCACACAGAATTGTCAGGCATCGACAGTCATGGCCATTACAGACTTCTCTCAAACATGCACAGCCGTTATCTCTCACAGTGGTCTTGGTCTGTTACTAGTCACTCATAAAGACAACCAAGACACCTAACAACCAGTGGTGTAAAGTACTTCAGTAAAAATACTTTAAAGTATTACTTAAGTAATTTGTTGGGGTATCTGTACTTTACTATTTATATTTTTACTATTTATATATTTAACTTTTACTTCACTACATTCCTCAAGAAAATAATGTACTTTGTACTCCACACATTTTACCTGACACCCAAAAGTACTTGTTACATGTTGAATGCTTATTAGCAGGACAGGAAAAAGGTCCAATTCCCGCACTTATCAAGACAACCATGGTCATCCCTTCTGGCTCTGATCTGACGGACTCACAAAGGCATCTTTTGGAAATGATGTCTGAGTGTTGGAGTGTGCCCCTGGCTATTCATACAATGGATGCCCCTGGCTATCCATACAATTTAAAAACAAGAAAACTGTCCCGCCTGCTTTTTAAAAAACTTTTACTTGAGTAACTTTCTATTAAGGTATCTATACTTTTACTCAAGTATGACATTGGGGACTTTTTCCACCACTGCTAACAACAGTCAACCTTTCATGTCAACCAAGCACAGGTCAAGTCTTAGGGCAGCACATCATAACACCATGTCTAGGGGGAATAAAAGGTTCCGAATTTCTGGAATGGAATCTGGAATGAGAGAAAGCAAAGCTTCAACAAGGAAATGCAGTCGGAGCCGAGTCAACCTGTGTCATGGAATATGGGCATACATTCCAAATTTCCTGAGTTTAGACTCCGTTTGTGATATATACCTGAAGCAAGGCCAGACGCAATGGAGACTGTGCAACGGATTGTGGCGGCCATTTAGAATTTTCTTCTTTATGTCTTTTTTTCCCACTTTTTTGATTATTCTTTGCATGTTTCAAAGGAGGTTTGGAAACATAACCTGGATTGTGTAAACATAAATCCTGAAAAAAAAAAATCTTCCTTTCTCCATTACTGTACATAACATAACACAGCAATACACCGTTTTCTATTTAAACAAGCGTTGTTTTTTTTCTTTTCACAAGATATATAATGTGTAATATGGTGTATAGAGCTTATTCATACTGTGGAGAATGTCAAAACAGAACACAATAACACATAAGTTAAAGAGATTCTCCGGTACTTTTGTATCATTTTTAGCCAGTAGTTCTGAAAGTAGCACACATGAGCCAAAAGTAGTCCCTGAAAATTGCGTACTACTTCACACATGCTCACAGATCTCTCTCTCTCTCGCTGAGCCATTAGGTCCAACCTGCAATTTTCATTGGATATCGCTAGCTGTCGTTCAAATGCCAGGGGCTGAAGCTCATTGGCTAGAACTCGAATTGCTAGGGGGCTGGCTGGCCTATGTAGGGGGAAATGTAGAAGAAAATGGCGCAGCACATCTTCAAGAAAATAGTGGCTTTCAAACTAGGAATTCTGTGGCTAATTGAGGTAAGACAGTAATTCTGCTCATAGATTATGCATGTATGATCCACACATTGACACATCCAGCCCAAAGCGGAAGGTTTAAAATATACTTTTTTAGTTGGCAAAGTACCGGAGCATGTCTTTAATCTTAAACACACTGCCAGTTTAAAACGCATGCCCCTTATCCAAAGTGTTTAATTTTCTTCCCATCCATCCCATGCCAGCATCCAATATCTCTACTTATTACGTGCTGTTAAAGAACATCATGTCTATCTCTGACAGGAACAGTGCTTTAGGAATAGGCTAGGAACATGTCTTTGTTTTCTCAGTTGTTAGTTGTTGTTGTCGTCGTCGTCAGGTACATTGTTGCTAGCACTACGCCATGCAGAGTATGTAGAGTTCAGCAGAGACAGAGAGGAGGGGGAGGTAATTTAGAGAAAGGAGACCAGACTTCAGTAATGATGATGATGATGGTGGTGGGGACGTAATAATCAAATGATTAATAACAATAAGAAACAGAACCATGTGACAGAGGCCAGCTCTGCCCAGGTCTAGCTGATGGCCAGGCTGTCTGTCTGAAGGGCAGTCTCTGGTGTCTCCCCCTGCTGGGGAGAGGAGGGCGTTGCAGGGGCAGCTTCCTCGGGGGTGGGAGCGTCGTCTGTGCTGGTGGAGGTGTGGACCTGAGAGGGGAGGACACGGCAGAATGCTGACATCATTGAGCTGGGGCCGGCCTCGGGGTCATCATCGGGGTGAGAGGTCACAGAGAGGTGCAGGGCACCGGGGGTCAGTCTGACGGGGCAGAAGGCGGAGCCGGTGGAGATGAAGTTGACCTTGTTCTTGTCGGGGCAGGAGAAGAGAGGGACGGACGCTGACTGCCTGGAGCTGGTAGGACAAAGGGAAAGAGACGGCGTGTTAACTCTTTTCATGACATGTATGAGTAACTGACCTTCAGTATCAACCACTTGGAAAATGTGGTGCGATAAAAGAGATCCTAAAAAATCTAATTAAACCCTCCTGGACCAGGTTCCTGGTCTCTTGCTGTACTTACCTCATTTCCTCAAACACCTTGATCTTCTCACAGCCCTCTGGGGGTTCTCTCTTGAACATGTAGCTGTTGTTGGGTTTAGGAGACGAGGCAAACTTAGGCAGCGGAGAGCTACTGCCACTGTCTGTAGACAGAGACAATGGTCAGAAACGGTTAGACACAAACACAGTCCAAGGTGGGAGTTCAGAGCCGTGCTCAAGGGCACAACAGCAGGATGGACAATGGAGGCCTTGCCCTTGGTCTGAGATGGAATTCTAACAGTCCTACCTTTATCCCTGTCGTAGAGCAGATCGTCAGTGGAGTAAGGGCTGCCCCCGTGTGAGCCGGACCCCGGGGGGCAGGCAGGAGAGGGACAGGGGGACAGGCTGGAACTACTGCTGGAGCGGCCAGGGACAGAGGGAGTCTGTGTGTCCACACTGCGGGTACTGCTGCTACGCTGTTGGGGGGGAAAGGGGGCTCGCCGCCCGTCTGGTACCTCCAACACCTGGGGATGGCAGGGGGATGAGGAGGGAGGAGGGGGGAGAGAGAGCAAGATGTTGGTCAGTAAATATTTGCAAGTAATAGGATTGACAGTGACACAACAGGTGAATGAATGGTGTTTGTGTGCGTGTTTACTCCTCTGTCACCTCCAGACACATGAGCCTGACTGAAGTCAATATGAAGTGTAAATATGTAGCCTTGTCTCATAGACTAGACGTAAAATAGTAATTGTAAATCCGGGACACTCAAATGAGTATGATATGTTACGTTTGGTATGGTTACATAAGATAGGTTACTTAAGGCAAAAAACTAAAGAGGGTGGTTGGTCTGGGCGTATAACGCAAACGTCTAGCCACCCAAAGGTTATGTGTTCAAATCTCAAGTTAGCGTTAGCCACCTAGCTAGAGTTAGCAACAACAAATTGCAATTCTTAATAACATATCATATGAAATGGAGGATGGACATCCACAAATTAATACATACCATATGAAACGTAACATAATATACTAAATTAATTGTCTCTGATTTACGTACAGAATAATACTAAATGCTCTGAGTCCAGGTTGAAATAAGTGATCGTATATGTCTAACAGTCCGTTCCCCCACCTTGAGCTCTTCCTTCTCTCCGTTATTGTCTCTGATGAAGACCTTCTCCAGCTCGTGGTTGATTCCCTCCATGCTGCTGGGCACTCTGGTGATGGAGGACTTGGGCACCGTCATGTTGGACATCTGAGATGACTTAGACATGCAGGACCACTGCAGGGACACAACCACAGAGAGAGACATTCAAAAATGAAACCTCCAACTTACACATATTATAAGAAGCACAGTTTTTGTGATTAAGCTTCACTGGCATGTTGGGTTGGCGAGGGCGCAGAGTTTGAACTTCTGGGCCGATTGCATTGGTTCCACTCTGCCAAACAAGCTAAACACACCGTTTTATTTTAACTCAGGTTTGGATGGCAGTATTGTGCCTCACCTGTGCTTGGTTGGCGGTGGTGTTGATGGTGTTGTTAGGTCCCTGTAAAGGAGACAGGCTGTCTTTGTCTCTTTGACACTGAGACTGACGACCTCCCTGCTGCTGTTTACTACCGCCACGCAGCTGCTGCCGGAGCTTGGCTATCTGCTGAGGAGAACAGAGAAGGAGGAGAGGAAGGAGGAAGAGAGGAGGGGGAAGTGGAGAGGGGGAGGAGGAGAAGAGAGGGAGAAAGACAGAGACAAAGGGAGAAAATAAACATGGGGAAAGAGAGAGGAAGGAATAGTAGCATGTTAACAGCTAAACTTTGTCACGTGTAATGTAGCCTATTTCATCTTATCACGTTTTTGACACCAATATATCCACCAGGGGTCGCTGTAGCTCAGGGAAAAGCCCCTAGGCAGGCAGCTCCAGTGATTAATACATCAGATCACATGTAGAGCTGGAAATGTATTTTCTTTAACGAGGCAAGTTAGTTAAGAACAAATTATTTTTTGCAATGACGGCCTACACCGGCCAAACCCGGACGATTCTGGGCCAATTGTGCGCCACCCTATGGGACTCCCAATCACGGCCGGTTGTGATAAAGCCTGGAATTGAACCAGGGTGTCTATAGTGACACCTCTAGCGCTGAGATGCAGTGCCTTAGACCGCTGCAACACTCGGGAGTTGTGCAGTCCCTACATACACTGTTCAAAAGTTTGGGGTCACTTAGAAATGTCCTTGTTTTTGAGTTGGAAAGAAAAAGAATCTCAGACTGGCCAATAAAAAGGAAAGATTAAGATAGGCAGAATAACACAGACACTGGACAGAGGAAGATTTTTAAAAAGTGTTATGGACAGACAAATCTAAGTTTGAGGTGTTAGGATTAGAGGTCGACCGATTATGACTTTTAAATTGTTAAATTATTTAAATTATTACCGATTATTGGAGGACCAATAAAAGCCGACACCGATTCATCGGATGATTTTTATATATATATATTTGTAATAATGACAATTACAACAATACTGAATGAATGAACCCTTAAATTTAACTTAATATAATACATAAATAAAATATATTTAGTCTCAAATAAATAATGAAACATGTTCAATTTGGTTTAAATAATGCAACAAAAAAAAGTGTTGGAGAAGAAAGTAAAAGTGAAATATGTGCCATGTAAAAAGCTAACGTTTAAGTTCCTTGCTCAGAACATGAGAAAGCTGGTGGTTCAATATTTCCTGTTCTTAAATACTCCCAGTTAAGAAGTTTTAGGTTGTAGTTATTATAGGAATTTCTCTCTATACCATTTGTATTTCATATACCGTAGACTATTGGATGTTCTTATAGGCACTTTAGCATTGCCAGCCTATTCTTGGAAGTTGATAGGCTTGAGGTCATAAACAGAGCTGTGCTCAAGCATTGCTAAGAGCTGCTGGCAAACACAGTAAAGTGCTGTTTGAATGAATACTTACACGCCTGCTGCTGCCTACTACCGCTCAGTCAGGCTGCTCGATCAAATATAAAATCATAGACTTAATTATAATATAATAAACACAGAAATACGAGCCTTTGGTCATTAATATGGTCAAATACAGAAACTATCATTTTGAAAACAAAATGTTTATTCTTTCAGTGAAATACGGAACTGTTCTGTATTTTATCGAACGGGCGGCAATACTAAGTCTAAATATTGCTGTTACATTGCACAACCTTCAATGTTTTGTCATAATTATGAAGGAAACCGCACAATTAGGAAACCGCACAATTCTGGCAAATAATTACAGTCCTTGTTAGGAAGAAATGGTCGCATTTACCCTGACTCTGCGTGCACTGAACGCAAGAGAAGTGACGCAATTTCCCTAGTTAATATTGCCTGCTAACATGAATTTATTTTAAATTAATACGCAGGTTTAAAAATATATACTTCTGTGTATTGATTTTAAGAAAAGTATTGACGTTGACGTTGATGCGCTTTTGTTAAATCATCACCCGTTTGGCGAAGTTGAAGTAGGCTGTGATTCGATGATAAATTAACAGGCACCGTGACCCCAAACTTTTGAATGGTAGTGTCCATCTAAAGGAGTGTGGAAGGAAGGCGACTAGCTGGCAGGCTAGTCATTGATCTAATAGCTAAAGGAAGAATCCATAAAACATAAAACGAGCACACAGACTGGGTCAATTTGAGTATGCAAACACATCTCGAAAGGCCATTTACGATGTACACAATATGTTTAATTTGCATGGTGCCATTCACACCTTTGAAAGCCCCACAGACGGTGCTAAACTGCATCTAACAGAAGATATGAGAGTGTTTTGGCTTCCTTATCTGGTTTGAGAATCCCCTGTGCTCTGACCAATAAGGACAAATGGCTAGAACTCCTGTCTTGTGTGGCTCTAGATATATATTTGACCCAAATCTTTGTCTTTATAATTCTGCATCCATATAGCCCACTGAGGAAAGTTCCAATTGCCAAAATAGCCTTTTGAACTCTCAGACAAGTGAGGGCCTTTCTATATCAGATATAAGCACAGTACAGTTAATGGCAAATCAGATAAACAGTTGCTTGCCACATGGTAGCCATCATATTCTTATTATGTATGCAGCATCTCACTACCAGCCAGGACAAGCCCCGACATGTTATTTTCCTTGCGCCTTTACACAGAAGTCATTTTACCATAGTAGCACAACACAGGTCACCTTTTACACCAGCAAGACATGCTATGGTGGAAGAAGATAAAGGATGGTTTGTGTAAATGCAATGTGAAACATTCCACCAAGTTGTTTATACTATAGAAACAAAACACAAACACCCAGCCTAACAGGAGGCTCTGTCTGAATGGACAGGCTGATATGTGATCCACTTTCTTTAGCCATCATGAACCTGGTGCACTCAACAGTTAGTCAGCTTCCAGATATAAAGAATCAGTGGGTGATAATAGGCCAAATCTCTCCTATAAGGCTGGGTCCAAAATAAAGACAGTAAAGAAAAGAAAAAAAGCCGACATGTATTATAAAATATGTTGCTCAACTGCTTTATGCCAGCACAGTAGCTAACTGAAAACAGGTAGCGCACAGTAGCTAACTGAAAACAGGTAGCGCACAGTAGCTAACTGAAAACAGGTAGCGCACAGTAGCTAACTGAAAACAGGTAGCGCACAGTAGCTGACTGAAAACAGGTAGCGCACAGTAGCTAACTGAAAACAGGTAGCGCACAGTAGCTAAGAAAACAGGTAGCGCACAGTAGCTAACTGAAAACAGGTAGCGCACAGTAGCTAACTGAAAACAGGTAGCGCACAGTAGCTGACTGAAAACAGGTAGCGCACAGTAGCTAACTGAAAACAGGTAGCGCACAGTAGCTGACTGAAAACAGGTAGCGCACAGTAGCTGACTGAAAACAGGTAGCGCACAGTAGCTAACTGAAAACAGGTAGCGCACAGTAGCTAACTGAAAACAGGTAGCGCACAGTAGCTAACTGAAAACAGGTAGCGCACAGTAGCTGACTGAAAACAGGTAGCGCACGCTGAAAACAGGTAGCGCACAGTAGCTAACTGAAAACAGGTAGCGCACAGTAGCTAACTGAAAACAGGTAGCGCACAGTAGCTGACTGAAAACAGGTAGCGCACAGTAGCTAACTGAAAACAGGTAGCGCACAGTAGCTGACTGAAAACAGGTAGCGCACAGTAGCTGACTGAAAACAGGTAGCGCACAGTAGCTAACTGAAAACAGGTAGCGCACAGTAGCTAACTGAAAACAGGTAGCGCACAGTAGCTGACTGAAAACAGGTAGCGCACAGTAGCTGACTGAAAACAGGTAGCGCACAGTAGCTAACTGAAAACAGGTAGCGCACAGTAGCTGACTGAAAACAGGTAGCGCACAGTAGCTGACTGAAAACAGGTAGCGCACAGTAGCTGACTGAAAACAGGTAGCGCACAGTAGCTGACTGAAAACAGGTAGCGCACAGTAGCTGACTGAAAACAGGTAGCGCACAGTAGCTGACTGAAAACAGGTAGCGCACAGTAGCTGACTGAAAACAGGTAGCGCACAGTAGCTGACTGAAAACAGGTAGCGCACAGTAGCTGACTGAAAACAGGTAGCGCACAGTAGCTGACTGAAAACAGGTAGCGCACAGTAGCTGACTGAAAACAGGTAGCGCACAGTAGCTGACTGAAAACAGGTAGCGCACAGTAGCTGACTGAAAACAGGTAGCGCACAGTAGCTGACTGAAAACAGGTAGCGCACAGTAGCTGACTGAAAACAGGTAGCGCACAGTAGCTGACTGAAAACAGGTAGCGCACAGTAGCTGACTGAAAACAGGTAGCGCACAGTAGCTGACTGAAAACAGGTAGCGCACAGTAGCTGACTGAAAACAGGTAGCGCACAGTAGCTGACTGAAAACAGGTAGCGCACAGTAGCTGACTGAAAACAGGTAGCGCACAGTAGCTGACTGAAAACAGGTAGCGCACAGTAGCTGACTGAAAACAGGTAGCGCACAGTAGCTGACTGAAAACAGGTAGCGCACAGTAGCTGACTGAAAACAGGTAGCGCACAGTAGCTGACTGAAAACAGGTAGCGCACAGTAGCTGACTGAAAACAGGTAGCGCACAGTAGCTGACTGAAAACAGGTAGCGCACAGTAGCTGACTGAAAACAGGTAGCGCACAGTAGCTGACTGAAAACAGGTAGCGCACAGTAGCTGACTGAAAACAGGTAGCGCACAGTAGCTGACTGAAAACAGGTAGCGCACAGTAGCTGACTGAAAACAGGTAGCGCACAGTAGCTGACTGAAAACAGGTAGCGCACAGTAGCTGACTGAAAACAGGTAGCGCACAGTAGCTAACTGAAAACAGGTAGCGCACAGTAGCTAACTGAAAACAGGTAGCGCACAGTAGCTGACTGAAAACAGGTAGCGCACAGTAGCTGACTGAAAACAGGTAGCGCACAGTAGCTGACTGAAAACAGGTAGCGCACAGTAGCTAACTGAAAACAGGTAGTGCACAGTAGCTAACTGAAAGCAGGTAGTGCACAGTAGCTAACTGAAAACAGGTAGTGCACAGTAGCTAACTGAAAACAGGTAGTGCACAGTAGCTAACTGAAAACAGGTAGTGCACAGTAGCTAATTGAAAACCCAGTCAGCAGCTGTGACAAAGTATGAATGTGTTCGTTGTCCGGCAGCATGACATGGCAAGTCAACAAACATGTTGTCCCTGCGACATTGCTGTGTGTGTACGCGGGTGTGTGTGAGTTGTAAGACATTAAGCTGGCACGGGCAGCATTTTAAACATGGCTGAAAGTGGAGCGAGTACATCCTATATAACGCTGAGGAAATAAGATCACAACAAGAGTTAAGTGACAGGAAGTGTTTGTAAATAATGAGGTCTATGAGGTTAGGATTACTGTGGATTACAATCGCTTAATAACACTGGGATCTCTTGAGGTTATATAGCCCTAACTGAAGGAGACTTCAACTCAACCCTGCTGCACTGCAGCTCCACTACAGCCCCAAGCTCCACTACTAGCACTAAGGAACATGCCTCAACACCACTATTTTAGCTGTTCTCCAGCTGCTAAACTAGGACGGTGAGAGAAAACAGAGAGATGGAGACAGAAAGGGGAGAGAAAGAATGAAAGAAAGAAAGAGGTTAAAAATGAAAGAGGAATCCGAGGCCTGCCTGGCTGTCTTTCCTGTCCATAAATTGCCTGTTGGGTTATGTGTCTGGTTAGTTAACGAGGGAGATAGATAGTGTTATCTGCCTCCTCCCTGCCTGTGACATTACAGCACCAGGGTGGAGCTGAGAGGGGATGATAAGACAACGACCGCCCGGCCCGGCGCGACGCTCTGTCTCTGACACCCAGCAGTAGAACAGACCAAGCCCTGAGCATGCGGAAGTCTGAGGTCAGACAGGAAGTTATATATAGAAGGTGGTACCGTGTGGAGAGAGAGAGAGAGAAAGAGAGATGGGTGGCAGGTGGTAGGCAGTTTCCTATAGACACTGATAACATTCTAGTATTGTCTTGTCAACTTCAAGCCATCTCAACATGGCAGAATCTACGTCTGGATTAAAGGAGGATGACAGCAATGATACGGATACATAGTGTGCTAGGACAGCATATTTCATCAGTTTTACAGGGAGGCCTACTGTACTGTATGTTGTCATTGTTGATTTGAAAACCCCTTTGGTCCAACGGTCATTACGAAGGTGCTGCAAGTTGTCGTTTCTTAAATAGGGTTTCTTGTGACATGTTTAAGTGTGGTGTGTGAGTGTGTACCTCTTTGAGCTGGTCGGCGCTGCCCCAAGACGCAGAGCGCTGGTGTGTGCTCCTCCTCTCTCCTGCTTCTTCACTCCAACATCCAGGTGTCTGTACACAACAAGGAAACAACCGATGATATCATGACCTAATTACCAACCTCTTATCCTCATTAGCCACGTCAATCATCATGATCATTATGGTCGGGAATAAAAGGCCTTTGCCCTAAGCCTAAACAGAGCTCTACTTTGCCATTTCAGATTTGCCCTTTGCGAAGTGTTAGGTTTGACATGGAAACCTTGATATGAGTACATCCTGTATAACAAGATCTAAAATGGAGCATAACTAGCCGTGAGTTGTGTGTGTCAGTTGACATCAGAACAAGGAGAGGTCTCTAAACGCCACAGCCTAGGTACAGCTACTGTGATGAAGAAGTTATTATGTCAACTGGACGGAGAGAAGCCCTTGGTTCGTCCCCTTGGTTACCCCTGGTCTGACCTGCTCCTGGTGCTGAGAGAGGCAAGGAGGAGGATAAGAGGAGGAGGAAGACAAGTGTAAACAGGAGAAAAAGAGAGAAGAAGGGCTCTCCACACATGGCAGGCATCAGACAGGGATTAAATACAGTGGGTGCTGTGATATAGATAGTCCTAGCTCTGTGTGTCTCTGCTTTCAAGAGGGCAGAGAGAGAGCGAGGATAGAGAGAGAATGTACACTTCGAATTAAATCCCAAGGTCAAGAACATTGGGAAGCAGCAGCACTCCAAAATGTTTTTTTAAAACAAAGACAACAAAGACAAGCGTTTCAGCGGTTATTCTTTCATCAGAGCATCCGAGAATGTACACTGTAAGGGCCAATGGAAGTGCTAGGCCAGTGCTATAGCCAGAAGCGGTAGTAGATATCGTGAAGTGGTGAGTTGAGTTATTCTATTAATCTGTGGAGACTTCACATTTCAAAGGTTGTCCTCTGTAACCCGCTCAACACCATCACCAAGCCAGGCAGGAAACAGAGAGAGAAAGCTTTAAACATTGTCTTTTTCATCTCCTATTTAAGGGAAGAGGAGGGGGAGCACACACTCACACACACACACACAAACTGAGTTACACGCATGCGCACACATACACACACCATCTCCTCTCCTCTTTCAGTGGACAATGTGTGACCACATACCGATCCCTGTTTGGTCCACCTTCCCTTCCCTGGTCCACCTTCCCTACGTGTAGATGTGGCAGATGTTTCCATGCATCTGGACAAAGAGCTGAAGTGAAGGAAAAGTGGAATGGGCGGGTTGATTCATACAGTAAACCGGCTGCCAGGTTGAGTCCACAGTAATATGATTTCTGGGATGATCTAGCAATGTGGCGTTTGGGTGGCCTGAGGAGCTTATTGGGCCCTGGTTGCCGAGCAGTGCAGTAAAAACAGGATGTAGGAGGTCATTATGGGATGTCATCTCTGGCTCCGGTGGTGTCATAACCCTGCTAGTTCACTCTCACTGAGGCTGGCTCCCACACTAGACCCAGAGAAGAGAAATAAAAAACTAAAGGCCTAATCTACCCCTTTAATGACCAGTTTGAGGGATCCAGAATATTGGGCTGACATTGTAAAATCCTGTTCAACGCAGAAAGCAGAATGTCCATTAAAAGGAGTTTTAGTCCAGTTGAGGAATAGGTTTAACCTAACCTACTGGCCCAGTACACTCACTAGCCTGCACAATCAATCTTCCACACACAAATACTTCTTCTCTCTTGGCATAATCTTAGTGCTATGTGTTTGGGCCTGTCTGTCATAACTTGGAAGGATGGTGTGGGTGTTGCAGGTCACAGCAATGTACAGAACAGAGCGAGGAAGAGGAGGAAGAAGAGGGGGAGGAGGAGAACATTCCAGGTCACAGACCCAAAGGCTGAGAATGACAGAAAATTACAAGGAAAAGGTGAAGAGTGGAAGAAGGAGAAAGAGGAGCAGGAGGAGAGAAAGAGGAGGGGGAAATTCCAGCCGCAGCAGGACTGGCAGCAACATGGCTCTGCACAAACAGTTGACTTCATCTGACAAGCAGAAGCCGTGTGTCACACAGACAGACAGGAGCTCGCATGTTCTCCACAATGACACCTTTGTGCTGCAGTGACACCCAGTGCCTACTTGTTCAAAACACAGAAGGCCAGGCAGGTCAATACAGAGAGTCAGGCTGGTTAATCTATTGTAAGTCTAGAGAGGCCCACAGATGCGTAGTTGGTAAATCTCAAAGTGACTGACGGAAACAGGGTGTATAGACCTGTGAAAGAGGTCAACAGCGGCTAACTAATATCTGTGTGTGCAGGTGAATCAGTGACTGAGTACTGTACAAACTTGACTGCCACTAGTCATTTGAAAAAGCCCGCTCCCTTATAGCGATGCAGCTCAGTACTCAGCCACTTCTGCTCACAGATGTAGGATCTTATTTTGATCACTTTTTTAAATCACTCTTTTGTTGCTGAGAATGTTCCTACAGATGAGCTTTGTCATTTACATAAATTCACTGAAAACTCACACTAACACACAGTTATATTAACAGTTTTGCACTTTTAATGTAGCCTACTTTTGACCAGCTAATAGCCTAACCATCCATCAAGAACCATTATGGAGTAAATGTTAAAATCCTGTTGCTGCTGGATTATTTTGCTGTGACAATATAAGTCAAATTAAGATCATACATCTGTAGTAGTTTCCTGTCCTTCACCTCAGCATGCTAGTTCAAAACTAGCATGATTTGCTGATCAAACTGTGCAGATCAGCAAACCAGAGCTATCAATAAACCTAGTTTCTTCTAGCTGGAATATCGTTAGGTCTTTGTCGTTGAATTAAATGCCACATGCATTCATCTCAGTAGGGGGACTGAACAAAGCGTGACACATGAAGGATAGGTTAGGGGGACAGGAAGTGGGGAGGCACCTACCTGAGTGGATTTGTCTTTAGTGCACAAAGAATAGTGTACAGTCATTCTTTCATCTCAGTGGGGGAACCAGACAAATCATGACACATAGTGGGGACAGGAATTGAGGGGACACCTACCTGAGTGGATTTATCTTTCATGCATGAGGGGTAGTGCACGTGGTGGTCACGAGGCCACTGGCCGGTAAGGTAGGGGCCGGTGATGGTACCCAGGGAGGAAGTCCGCCGGATGGCTCCCGAGTTACGCTGCTGGGGCTTGGACCTCTCTACCAGAGAGAGAGAGAAAGAGAGAGAGTGAGAGAGAGAGAGAAAGAGAGAAAGAGAGAAAGAGAGAGAGAGAGAGAGAGAGAGAGAGAGAGAGAGTGTGCAAGAGAGGAGGGGGATGAGACATTTTAATTGAGGAGGCTCTCACAGGCAACGATTTATTAGAATCCCCATTAGACAACGCCAATGGCGACAGCTAGCCTTACTGGGGTCTGACAGGTAACGATAAAAACATTACAGACAGTGGCCTCCCAGGTGGTGCAGTGGTCTAAGGCACTGCATTGCAGTGCTAGCTGTGCCACCAGAGATTCTGGGTTCGAGCCCAGGCTGTCGCAGCTGGCTGCAACCGGGAGGCCCATGGGGCGGCGCACAATTGGCCCAGTGTCGTCCGGGTTAGGGAGGGTTTGGCCAGCAGGGATATCCTTGTCTCATCGCACACTAGCGACTCCTGTGGCGGGACGGGCGCAGTGCACGCTGACCAGGTGTAAGGTGTTTCCTCTGACACATTGGTGCGGCTGGCTTCCGGGTTGGATGTGCATTGTGTCAAGAAGCAATGCGGCTTGGTTGGGTTTCGGAGGATGCATGGCTCTTGACCTTCACCTCTCCCGAGACTGTAACCACTACCAATTGGGTACCACGAAATTGGGGAGAAAAAAGGGGCAAAAAAAGAAAATAAAAAAACATGACAGACTTTACAATTTATATACACTACATGATTAAAAGTATGTGGACACCTACTCGTCGAACATCTCATCCCAAAATCATGAGCATTATTATGGAGTCGGTCTCCCCTTTACTGTTATAACAGCCTCCACTCTTCTGGGAAGGTGTTAGGGCATTGCTATGGGGACTTGCTCTTGTGGCTGAATGGAAGCATTACTGAGTTCGGGCACTGATGTTGGGCGATTATGCTTGGCTCACAGTCAGCGTTCCAATTTATCCCAAAGGTGTTAGAGACCCTGTTGAAGTCTGGGCTCTGTGCAAGTCAGTCAAGTTCTTCCACGCCGATCTTAACAAACCTGTATGAACCTCGCATTATGCACGAGGGCTTTGTCATGCTGAAACAGAAAATTGCCTTCACCAAACTGTTACCATAAAGTTGGATGCACAGAATCTTCTAAAATGTAATTGGATGCTGTAGCGTTAAGATTTCCCTTCACTGGAACAAGGGGCTATACTGAACCATGAAAAACAGCCCCAGACCATTATTCATCAGACTTTACAGTTGGCCCTATGCATTGGGGCAGGTAGCGTTCTCCCGGCATCCACCAAACCCAGATGCGTCCGTCGAACTGCCAGATGGTGAAGCGTTATTCATCATTTCAGAGAATTTCAGTTTCCACTGTTTCAGAGTCCAATGGCCGAGAGCTTTACACCACTCCAACCAACGCTTGGCGTTGCGCATGGTGATCTTAGGCTTGTGTGCGGCAGCTTGGTCATGGAAACCCATTTCATGAAGCTCCCGGCGAACAGTTCTTGTAGCTTCCAGAGGCAGTTTGGAACTTGTGAGTGTTGCAACCGAGGACAGACAATTTTTATGTGCTGCGCTTCAGCACTCGGTCCTGTTCTGTGAGCTTGTGTGGCTTACCACTTCACGGCTGAGCCAATTGTTACTCCTAGACTTTTCCAATTCACACCAACAACCCTTACAATTGACCAGGGCAGATCTAGCAGGGCAGAGATTTGACAAACTGACGTGTTGGAAAGGTGGCATCCTATGACGGTGCCACGTTGAAAGTCACTGAGCTCTTCAGTAAGGCAATTCCACTGCAAAGGTTTGTCTATGGAGATTGAATGGCTGGCTGTGTGCTCAATTTTATACACCTGTCAGCAACAGGTGTGGCTGAAATAGCTGAATCCACTTATTTGGGTGTCCAAATACTTATATATAATGTACACTTAAAAACATTAACATGTAGTGTGCATCTATCAGTTCCACATACATGTCAGTACATACACACAACAAGTAGGTCACATGGGGGAGAGGTGTTGTTTTAACCAGGTTTCACATGCGCTACATGAGATGGAAGGGACTTCCCTGTATAATACTGTATGTTTCCTTGAATTTGTTCTGGCCCTGGGGAGTGTGAAAAGAACCCTGGTAGAATGTCCAATGGGGTAAGTGTGTGTGTCAGTGCTGTGTGCAAGTTCACTATGTAAACAATTTGGAATTTCCAACATATTCATGTTTCTTACAAAAACAAGAAGTGATGTGGTCAGTCTTCCTCAACTCTTAGCCAAGAGAGACTGGCATGAATAGTATTGATATTAGCCCTCTGATTACAATGAAGAGCAAGACATGTCACTCTGTTCTGGGCCAGCTGCAGTACTTGACCATATGACTGAACAATAATCAACATATGATAAAACTAGAGCCTGTAGGACTTGCATTGTGGAGTGTGGTGTCAAAATAGCAGAGCATCTCTTTATAACAGACAGAACTCTCACCATTTCTACAACCACTGAATCTATATTTTATGACAATGGACAGTTTACAATCTAAGGAAACACCAAGTCATTTAGTCTCCTCAACTTTTTCAACAGCCACACTATTCATTACCAGATTCAACTGAGATCTAGAAGATCAGGAATTATTTGTACCAAATATAATGCTCTTAGTTTTAGAGATGTTCAGGACCAGTTTATTACTGGCCAAGCATTTCAAAACTGACTGCAACTCTTTGATAAGGGTTTCAGTGACTTAATTAGTGGTGGTTCGAAATGCGTATATGGATGAATCATCAGCATACATGGACACACATGCTTTGATTAATGCCAGTGGCAGGTCATTGGTAAAAATAGAAAAGAGTAGAAAGCTTTGAGAGCTGCCCTGCGGTATACCACACTTAACATGTTTGACATTAGAGAAGCGTCCATTAAAGAAAACAATCTGAGTTCTATTAGATAGATAGCTCGGAATCCACGATATGTCAGAGGTTGAAAAGCCATAACACATACAGTACCAGTCAAAAGTTTGGACACACCTACTCATGCAAGGGTTTTGAGGTTCTTCAAAGTAGCCACCCTTTACCTTGATGGCAGCTTTGCACAATCTTGGCACTCTCTCAACCAGCTTCACCTGGAATTATTTTCCAACATTCTTGAAGGAGTTCCCACATATGCTGAGCACTTGTTGGCTGCTATTTCTTCACTCTGTGGTCAAACTCATCCCAAACCATCTCAATTGGGATGAGGTCGGGTGATTTTGGAGGCCAGGTCATCTGATGCAGCACTCCTTCAGTCTCCTTATTGGTCAAATAGCCCTTACACAGCCTGGAGGTGTGTTGGGTCATTGTCCTGTTTAAAAACAAATGACAGTCCCACTAAGCGCAAACCAGATGGGATGGCATATCGCTGCAGAATGCTGTGGTAGCCATGCTAGTTAAGTGTGCCTTGAATGCTATATAAATCACAGACAGTGTCACCAACAAAGCCTCCCAAAACCATCACACCTCCTCTTCCATGCTTCATGCTTCACCTACTCTGCATCTTACAAAGACACAGCGGTTCGACCCAAAAGTCACAAATTTGGCTCATCAGACCAGAGGACAGATTTCCACCGGTCTAATGTCCATTGCTCATGTTTCTTGGCCCAAGCAAGTGTCTTCTTATTTTGAATTTTTTTCACCTTTATTTAACTAGGCAAGTGTGCTTTAATAGTGGTTTCTTTGCAGCAATTCGACCATGAAGGTCTGATTCACACAGTCTCCTCTGAACAGTTGATGTTCAGTCTGTTACTTGAACTCTGTGAAGCATTTATTTGGGCTGCAATCTGAGATGCAGTCAACTCTAATGAACGTATTCTCTGCAGCAGAGGTAACTCTGGGTCTTCCTTTCCTGTGGTGGTCCTCATGAGAGCCAGTCTCATCATAGCGCTTGATGGTTTTTGCGACTGCACTTAAAGAAACTTTCAAAGTTCTTGACATTATCTGGATTGACCAACCTTCATATCTTAAAGTAAAGTAATGATGGACTGTCGTTTCTCTTTGCTTATTTGAGTTGTTCTTGCCATAATATGGACTTGTTCTTTTACCAAATAGGACCGTCTTCTGTATACCACCCCTACCATGTCACAACACAACTGATTGGCTCATTAAGGAAAGAAATTCCACAAATTAACTTTTAACAAGGCACACCTGTTAATTGAAACGCATTCCAGGTGACTACCTCATGACGCTGGTTGAGAGAATGCTAAGTGTGCAAAGCTGTCATGAAGAATCTCAAATATAAAATATATTTTGATTTGTTTAACACTTTTTTGGTTACTATACGATTCCATGTGTGTTATTTCATAGTTGTGATGTCTTCACAATTATTCTATAATGTAGAAAATAGTACAAAATAAACCCTGGATGAGTAGGTGTGTACAAACGTCTGACTGGTACTGTACGTTTTCTCAACAACAGGTTATGGTCAATAATTTCAAAGGCTGCACAGAAATCTAACAATACAGCTCCCACATTCTTCTTATAATTAATTTATTTCAACCAATCATCAGTCATTTGTGTCAGTGCAGTACACGGTGAGTGCACTTCTCTTTAAGCATGCTGAAAGTCTGTGGTTAATTTGTTTACAGAGAAATAGCATTGTATTTGGTCAAACACAATTTTTTCCAAAAGTTTGGTAAGAGCTGTCAGCAAGCTGATAGGTCTGCTGTCTGACCCAGTCCATTACTTTTGCGCTTATAATCTATTAAAAAACGGATCAGATTACTATGCCAATCCACCACATTCTGTACAGTCAGAAGCACTTTTTAGCATCCCCACAATATATTTTTTAGAGGCAATATGTGATGCAGACAAACAACAATGTCACAGTGTTGTGGTCAGAGACTGCAGGTTGACTTGGTTACCCTTGGAGCAGCCCAGCCCATCCTTCCTCACGGCCAAGCCTTCATGATGAGGCAACCCTACACCTGATAAAAATACCTCACACACACCCCCAAGGCTCTTTCCAGGCTCCCTGGGACCTGAGGATCTGGGTCAAGGGCTGTGTGTTTGTTCTAGCAACACTCTCTGGTTGGTGTGTGTGTGTGTATGTGTGATAGAAACAACAATATTTACACCATCCTAACCCTGTGGCCTTGTAAGGGACTAGAATATTCAAAAACAAAAACTTTCAACTCACACGATGCTAGCTAGCGTATATATAGGCCTTTAGCAAAGTTGACCAAACAGGCCAGGTTTCTAAAAACAACATTCCAGTATGACATGAAACAGACTGGTGAAGTGCACAATAACACCTCTGATTTATGGAGGACTTGACCTACGCTGAAGTATCTCATAACTAGGAAGTATTGAGTAAATGTTGGTATTTTGTTGTGTTGCAAAAAAACTTCCGGCGCCGACAGAGATGGCCGCCTCGCTTTGCGTTCCTAGGAAACTATTCAGTATTTTTTAAATTTTATTTCTTACATTGGTACCCCAGGTAATCTTAGGTTTCATTACATACAGTCGGGAGGAACTACTGAATATAAGAGCAACGTCAACTCACCATCATTACGACCAGGAATATGACTTTCGCGAAGCGGATCCTGTGTTCTGCCTTCCACCCAGGACAACGGATCGGCTGGGATAGCCGGCAACCCAAAACAACGACGTCGTAAAAGAGGCAAACGAAGCGGTCTTCTGGTCAGGCTCCGGAGATGGGCACATCGCGCACCACTCCCTAGCATACTTCTCGCCAATGTCCAGTCTCTTGACAACAAGGTTGATGAAATCAGAGCAAGGGTAGCATTCCAGAGAGACAGAGAGAGACTGTAACGTTCTTTGCTTCACGGAAACATGGCTCACTCAAGAGACGCTAACGGAGTCGGTACAGCCAGCTGGTTTCTTCACGCATCGCGAAGACATAAACAAACATCTTTCTGGTAAGAAGAGGGGCGGGGGGGGTATGCCTTATGATTAACGAGACGTGGTGTGATCATAACAACATACAGGAACTCAAGTCCTTCTGTTCACCTGATTTAGAATTCCTCACAATCAAATGTTGACCGCATTATCTACCAAGGGAATTCTCTTCGATTATAATCACAGCCGTATATATTACCCCCCAAGCAGACACATCAATGGCCTTGAACAAACTTTATTTGACTCTATGCAAACTGGAAACCACATATCCTGAGGCTGCATTCATTGTAGCTGAGGATTTTAACAAGGCTAATCTGAAAACAAGACTCCCTAAATTGTATCAGCATATTGATTGCTGACAAGCTAAGCGTCAGTATAGAGACACAGTAGCGTCGCAATTCAACGGCTCAGACACAAGAGGTATGTGGCAGGGTCTACAGTCAATCACGGATTACAAAAAGAAAACCAGCCCCGTCACGGACCAGGATGTATTGCTCCCAGACAGACAAAATAACTTTTTTGCCCACTTTGAGGACAATACAGTGCCACTGACACGGCCCACAACCAAAACCTGCGGACTCTCCTTCACTGCAGCAGACATGAGTAAAACATTTAAACGTGTTAACCCTCGCAAGGCTGCAGGCCCAGACGGCATCCCCAGCCGTGTCCTCAGAGCATGCGCAAACCAGCTGGCTGGTGTGTTTACGGACATATTCAATCAATCCCCATCTCAGTCTGCTGTTCCCACATGCTTCAAGAGGGCCACCATTGTCCCTGTTCCCAAGAAAGCTAAGCTAAACGACTACCTCCCCGTCGCACTCATTTCCGTCATCATGAAGTGCTTTGAGAGACTAGTCAAGGACCATATCACCTCCACCCTACCTGACACCCTAGACCCACTCCAATTTGCTTACCGCCCAAATAGGTCCACAGACGACGCAATCGCAACCACACTGCACACTGACCTAACCCATCTGGACAAGAGGAATACCTATGTGAGAATGCTGTTCATCGATTACAGCTCAGCATTTAACACCACAGTACCCTCAAAACTCGTCATCAAGCTCGAGACCCTGGGTCTCGACCCCACCCTGTGCAACTGGGTACTGGACTTCCTGACGGGCCGCCCCCAGGTGGTGAGGGTAGGTAACAACATCTCCACCCCGCAGATCCTCAACACTGGGGCCCCACAAGGGTGTGTTCTGAGCCCTCTCCTGTACTCCCTGTTCACCCATGACTGCGTGGCCATGCACGCATCCAACTCAATCATCAGGTTTGCGGACGACACTACAGTGTTAGGCTTGATTACCAACAATGACGAGACGGCCTACAGGGAGGAGGGGAGGGCCCTCGGGGTGTGGTGTCAGGAAAATAACCTCACACTAAACGTCAACAAAACAAAGGGGATGATTGTGGACTTCAGGAAACAGCAGAGGGAGCACCCCCCTATCCACATCGATGGGACAGTAGTGGAGAGGGTAGTAAGTTTTAAGTTCCTCGGCGTACACATCACGGACAAACTGAATTGGTCCACCCACACAGACAGCGTCGTGAAGAAGGCGCAGCAGCTCCGCTTCAACCTCAGGAGGTTGAAGAAATTCGGCTTGTCACCAAAAGCACTCACAAACTTCTACAGATGCACAATCGAGAGCATCCTGTCGGGCTGTATCACCTCCTGGTACGGCAACTGCTCCGCCCACAACCGTAAGGCTCTCCAGAGGGTAGTGAGGTCTGCACAACGCATCACCGGGGGCAATCTACCTGCCCTCCAGGACACCTACACCACCCGATGTCCTTAATGATCTTTATGGCCTTCCTGTGACAACAACCACCCGAGCCACTGCCTGTTCACTCCACTATCATCCAGAAGGCGAGGTCAGTACAGGTGCATCAAAGCAGGGACCGAGAGACTGAAAAACAGCTTCTATCTCAAGGCCATCAGACTCTTAAACAGCCACCACTAACATTGAGTGGCTGTTGCCAACACACTGACTCAACTCCAGCCACTTTAATAACGGGAATTGATGGAAATTGATGTAAAATACATCACTAGCCACTTTTTACAATGCTACTTAATATAATGTTTACATACCCTACATTACTCATCTCATATGTATATACTGTACTCTATATAATCTACTGCATCTTTATGTAATACATGTATCACTAGCCACTTTAAACGATGCCACTTTGTTTACATACCCTACATTACTCATCTCATATGTATATACTGTACTCAATACCATTTACTGCATCTTGCCTATGCCGTTCTGTACCATCACTCATTCATATATCTTTATGTACATATTCTTTATCCCTTTACACGTGTGTATAAGGTAGTAGTTTTGGAATTGTTAGGTTAGATTACTCGTTGGTTACTACTGCATTGTCGGAACTAGAAGCACAAGCATTTCGCTACACTCGCATTAACATCTGCTAACCATGTGTATTTGACAAAAACATTTGATTTGATGTGCGGCTATGATCGGAGGTTTTGAGGGAAGAGGTTGACATGTTTTTCAAAGACATTAGCACAGCAGTGTTTTGCCCTCAAGTGTACTAGGTGGGCTTAGGGAGGCTGGCCCCCTTAACCTGCCCCTGCGCTGACTGACAGGTCCTGTACGCCTTAGTGGGATCAGATCCCACTGAGAAAGGCACAGGACAGGGTCACCTGGGGAAAATCCACTGGATTACAGGTAAATACTAGTGCATTCTGAGGGTACTTCTAGTAAGGCCTTGGCTGTGTTCTGACACACTATGTCAAGCAGCAGTTAGCTGTTTCAGGGAAGCAGAGGTCAGAAGAAGTAAGAAGTAACAGGAAGTAAGAAAGAGGAAATAATACGCTAAGCTCTTCTTGAAAGATGTTACTTGTGTTTCTTCTCAGGAAGCTAAAACAGCATGTCTGGTTGACTGTCTTGAAGTCTTTTTCCGACTAAACACAAAAGCTCTGGGATACTTTAGAATTGTCACATTATAATCTAATTCACATTCAAAATCACAAAATGACATGTGCAATATCCATATAGCAAGAAATTCATATCACATGCAATATTTTCAAATGCCACTCAGCCAAGTGCAATGTCCGTTTTTATAGTTTATTCCATGTTTCTCTCCTCTTGAGGAACAGTTGCATGCCGTTATGTTAGGTCAAATGCAGTCAACAGACTGTTCCAAACAAAAATTATGCTGCTTTCCACTTTGCTTCTTAATATAAATCATGTTATTTCTATGATTCCAACAGTTCACCCAAAAGTTTTGATCTATATCGCAGGTCAAATCGTTAAGACACTCCTCTTCAAACTTATTGGGCTTCTCATCATTTCATTTGTAGGAGTTGTAACTTGCTCATTTAAATGTTTGCTGTTCTACTACACTCTTAGAAAAAAACAGTGCTATCTAGAACCTTAAAGGGTTCTGCGGCAGTCCCTATAGCAGAACCCTATCAAGAACCCTGGTTGGTTCCTGGTATAACCCTTTTGGTTCCAAGTAGCATCGTTTTTCATTCCAGATAGAACCCTTTTGACAGAGGGTTCTACATGGAACACAAAATGGTTCTACCTGGAAACAAAATGGATTTTGGAACCCTTTTTCTAAAGGCGTCCGCATGCTTCCCAGCCGAAACAGTTCAAGCATTTATTATGACGGCATTTTGTGACGTTTTGTTGGTTTTTGACTTCAGCAAAGTTTTTTCGGCTGTTCGGGCGCACACACAAAATTCTCAAGGCAAGCCAAAGTCAAGAGCATAAGTCTACACCCCCTCATCAGCAATTGGTCAACAGTAGGGATTCGTCAATGAAGTGCCTGTTGTCATTAAATGAGAGACGACTCGTCCTCATGCAAATTATTTTCACTAGGGATATACTGCACCAAACATCCTAGTCAGATGCAAAACTGCGGGACAAACTTTTGTTCGGCAAAAAACGTCAAAATTAATGAGATATTTATTGAATTACCTCTGATTATTTTGAGGAAGTGTATCATGGCTATGGAGTCTCAAAATTGACAAACAGTACTATTGGCATATTTTTCTCGTTTTTCAAGCAGTCTTTTAAGGGAGTATGCAAGCTCAGCTAGGTGTCAGCCGAACTGAAGCATGCGGACACCTTATGAGTGTAGGCCTTCCTCACACCAGCTCTGTGCCTGTAATGGTTAGGTCTAGTCGGCAATACAAGCATTCATATCAACATAAGGGAACGAGAAAAACAGAGATCAGTTTGATTATATCTGTTGCAACGAAGCGTAAATCCTTATCACACGAGGGGGAAAACTGTAAGGGAATGGATAAATATGCAAACATTCAAAACAGACATTACGATGTCTTCTTCAAAGCTAGGTGATGTGACACACTGTCACAAGGAAGGTTCAAAAACGGCAACAGTCAGATAACAAAGAATAAACATTCAAGCTGAGCTCTTCAAAGTGCCTTATCAAAATAACATCCAACAGTTAAGGTCAGGTTTCACAAGGTTAAGCCTAACGTGGAGACTTTCATGAAGGAAAAAGAGCCAACCTAGCCTGCTTAAACCAGACGGAAGGCTGCTTTCACGATTAAAACATAATCTGTTTGGATGCCAGGCTAGGGCCAATCTGCAGTCAGTTTTAAAAATAATAGTTAAACAAAGCTGGAAAATATAGAATACGATACTATATGGAATAGGCCTACTATAAGTAAGCCTGTTAAATAAAGCCACATGACAGTTACAACAATACAGTACTAGACACGTCATGGCAGTTAGAAAGACACTTCTAAACCTACATACTTTCTCCTCAGGCCATAGGCTAACACCTACTGCTGAACATTGGTGAGGCAAGGACCAACTATGTATCAAATACACCCACAATGACTTAGATTAAGGTGATAGATGGCAATTACCGGGGGAACGAACAGAGAGAAAGGAATGGTGTTGACTGACGGAGAAACTCTCCCACATCACACCAGAACAATGTTTAAGGGAACACAGGCTTACATATGGAAAATCTATCCTAACAGGACAATGTCACAGGTTTAAGCCTAGGTTACATATGTGACAGAAACAACAACTAAAACATGCAATAACCAGTCTCAAGTCATTCAATAACCCTAATATGGTTATAGCCCCCATTACAATAGCATATTGACTATAATGTAACCATTACTATAGCATATCTCTCACCAATCTATCATACCAGGGGGAAAATGCACAGGTTTACATTATGTGGCTACTTACAGTGGCTTGCATAAGTATTCACTCCCTTAGACTTTTCCACATTTTACCGTTACAACCTGTAATTAAAATGTATTTAATTGTAATTTTTGTCAAAAATCTTCTTAAAATACTCTGTAATGTCAAAGTGGAAGAAATATTTTTTAAAGATGAATGAAAAATAAAACACTAATATAGCTTGGTTACATAAGTATTCACCCCCCTGAGTAAATAACATATGAAAAAGACACCTTTGGCAGCCATTAAAGCTGTCTTCTTGGGTAAGTTTCATAAGAGATTTGTGAATTCCTCTCCCAGTGTCTGGTGTAAGGCAGACATAAACAGCTTTTCCTCTAGAATTTAGAATGTGCTTAGCTCCATCTTGTTTCTTTGCATCCTGAAAAACTCTCCAGTCTTTGACGCTGTCAAGCATACCCCGAGTGGGCTCCCGAGTGGCGCAGTGGTCTAAGACACTGCATCTCAGTGCAAGAGGCGTCACTGCACTACCTGGTTTGAATCCAGGCTGCATCACATCCGGCTGTGATTGGGAGTCCCATAGGGCGGCGCACAATTGGCCCAGCGTTGTCCGGGTTTGGCCGGAGTAGGCCGTCATTGTAAATAAGAATTTGTTCTTAATGGACTTGCCTAGTTAAATAAAGAATACCCATACCATGGTGCAGCCACCACCATGCTTGACAATAAGGTGGCAGTTACTCACGGATGTGTTGGGTTTTCCCCAAACAGAAGGCTTTGCATTTAAGCCAAAAAGTGTATTTATTTTCCTTTAATTGCAGTATTACTTTAGTGCCTTGTTGTATGTTTTGGAATATTTGTATTCTTATTTTCACTCTGTTTCAGTCACTACAATGTTATTGATCCATCCTCAGTTCTCTCATCTCAGCCATTAAACTCCAACTGTTTTAAAATCACCAATAGCCTCCTGTTAACATTCCTGAGCAGTTTCATTCCTGTCCTGCAGCTCAGCTCAGAAGGACGACTGTATCTTTGATGTGTAAGGGTGGTTTAATACATAATTCACAGCATAATTATTAACTATACCATGCTTAAAGAGATATTCAATGTCTGATTTGTTATTGTTACCCATCTACCAAGCACTGCCCTCTTTTATGAGGCTTTTGAAAAGCTCCCTGGTCTTTGTAGTTGTATCTGTGCTTGAAATTCAATACTTGACTGGGGGACCAGACAGACGTTCTATGTATGGGGGACAGAGGAAGGGTTAGTCATTCAAAAAATCATGTCAACATCTATTATTAGTCCTTGTAACTCATTATTTGATTTGTTAAGCTAAATTGTACTCCTCAACTAATGTAGGCTTGCCTAAACAAAGGGGATGAATACTTATGCAACTATATTTTAGTTATACATTTTGTATTTAACTTAAATAAATGTTAGCATTGGGGTGTCAGTCCAACCAGGCCTCTACATTTAGAGCACCCGTCATCATACCATAAAACAAGAATGAAAGAAAAACACATATTCCCACTTTGGAATGATGCCCTGTGTGCATATGCTTTCTGGAAATTTCAATGATTTTTCTGCCAGGCCAAAAATAGAGATGTAAACAACGGAAGAAATAAGTTGAAATAGCCTAACATTTGGGTCTGGTCGCAGATACAAGCTTCTCTAGCCAAGATGAAAGCCTTTTATGTAGAAGCTATGGGACATTTATTTGACATTGGTGACAGAAAAGTATGTGATGATTCAAAATGATAGTTCTTAAATAAAGGTGATGAAATCACTCTCACTGTGTATCCGTACAGTATTAAACGGTTTACAAAAGGAGGTTAATAGTACAATAACACATGCTACTTAGCAGACGCTGTTATCCAAAGCCACTATTTTGAGTGTGTGTAGGCTATGTGATCCACGCGAGAATTGAACCCACAATCCTAGTGTTTCCAGAGGTTGAATGCTCAGCATTCATGCAAGATACGCAATCCCTCTCTATCTGCACGACTAACTCATTCATTCAACCCCTTACTATTTAAAGGCAACATTGACCCATATTGGAGTTTGGAAGAGAGACAGGTTGTGTTCTCAGTTCAAGGTGATGATGTCATGTGTTAATCACTCATAATCCCTCTCTCACTTTAAGTGTGGCTGACAGTTCAGCACAGGGTCGCACAAAGACTGTCACTAGCAGAACAAGCTCTGAGCATGACAGAGCCCTATAGATTTGTCCAAAAGTAGTGCACTATGTGCCATTTTGAACGGCTGTGGCTCTGGTCAAAAGTAGTGCACTAGCTTAATATAGGACGTAGCTCACAGATCTGCAGTATGGATCCTTTCATCAGGAAGTAGGTGGTTGTTGTTGTGTTGTGTTCCTTTAATGCCAAGCCTATTACAGGAAGCTGCCAAGTCTTTGTTTTACAGCTTCACGAGAGCGTCGTGAACTGGCTCATTAACTGTTGCGTCACACACTTTTCAGCGTAGTTTACAACCCTCGCTCTCTCTGAAGTTATACCTGGACAGAATTCACAAGTCCCTTGTAGGTAATGACTTCAGGTGTCAAAAGGAACATAGACTAGATTATATAATGCCTACGTCAACATATTCACTGTCCCATTTGTTCATAACTTGACACGGGGGGCAATTTTCTCGGGCACAGAAACACTTTGAATGCAGAATATCCACTGAATATGCTTTTTAGTCCTGGACCAGAATGAGGCTTAATCTGTGTCCAGGAAAGCGGCCATAAAGGGGTGACTACAAGAAATTGCTAGAAAGTTTAACTGCCCCCAACTTACTACCTGAAGATAAAAGGTTTAATGATAAAACGGCTACATTAAAGCTGTTCATGCCAGAGTAATGTATTCTAAATCACTCCCAGCCTGCAGTCCTCTATAAACCTGCTTTACAAGCTATACGCTTAAAGACCTGTAACCATAACATCCATCCTTTTTATACAACAAGGTATTGATTATTCTATACATGGTGGAATATGAGCCCAGATTCAATATGCTATGGAAATGCAAGCAACTCATGTCCCTAACATATATATGTTAGGTTGAAGCAGTACAAAATCATTGCCTTAACATAACAACCCTGTAGCAATGAGTTAGGCCTGTCTCTGCAGAAAGCCATAGATAGGATATAGGCCTACCTCCGACACAGAACTGACTGAGTGTCAATCAACTTTAAACAGATGGTTTTAAACACCTTCCTGTTATTTTTGGTTCATATAAGCTAGTTTCAGCTAAAGGTTGTGTGTTAAAAGGGCCTTTGAGTCAAGATGAATGAGAATGTTGTGGTGTCTCTCCAGGGGTTTTCCTGGTCTTTAAGCATGATGATGTCATCTCTCAGAACATTACCTTTTTTTAATGAGATGGAATGTCAGAACATGCCACACTGAACCAAGGAACGCTTTCAGCAGTGACAAACCAGAGTGTGAGCTTGCCTGCTTGTCACCCATTATCAAACAAACACCTACTTACACACAGACTTGTGCAAGTTGCATAACCAACACAGACTGGGCCCAAAGCACTACCTCATTTCATTTATTTAACCAGGATAGTCCACTCAGTAACAATGACCAGTGTTTTTCAGGGAGTTCTTAATGTTAATGTAGGAACTAAATAGTGTTAATTAGAGGTCGACCGATTAATCGGAATGGCCGATTTATTAGGGCCGATTTCTAGTTTTCATAACAATCGGAAATCTGTATTTTTGGGCACCGATTTTGCAGTTTAAAAAAATAAATGTATACCTTTATTTAACTAGGCAAGTCAGTTAAGAACACATTCTTATTTTCAATGACGGCCTAGGAACGGTGGGTTAACCTGGCTAAATACATTTTTATTGATGTATTATATTAAGTTAAAATAAGTGTTCATTCAGTATTGTTGTAATTGTCATTATTACAAATAAATACATTTTTAAAAATCGGACGATTAAGATTAATCGGCATCGGCTTTTTTTGGTCCTCCAATAATCGGTATTGGCGTTGAAAAATCATAATGGGTCGACCTCTAATGTTAATAGATGAGTTCTAATGACTGCATAACACATAGGGCCATCAACAATGACTGCATACACATGGCATACTAACACAGAGGGTATCAAATTACTTTTTCTATCATGTGGTTGTCACTTGTCATTCTTTGGAGACTAGACCCTACATGCTTGACCTGAGCTCAAATTCATAAATACTACAGTACAAATTACAAACTGTTAAAGATGAGAAATCTAGCCATTTGAATATCATATGGTTTTTAAGAGATTGCATGATAAGACATGTTAAGGCCTCCTTTTCCATTCAAACCCAGTCGTGGTGCCCCCTGTCCAATGCCCCCGACCTAAAAAGTACAGAAAATCTGTGGTGATCAGTGACCTCACAATATTGCATCCATAATATCTAGCTTGACATGGAGAGAGGTCAAGGCTTTCTAGGGGTCTGGGCAGTGGTATCCCGCTGTTCAATCAGTACTACTACCAGCAGACAGTCCTACTAAACCTGCAGAATCCGCATTGCACACCTAGGCTACTGAGGTCTCCTATTTTGAGAGAGGGTGCACAGAGAGAGCATATTGTGAACCTGGTAGCAAAATAAATGGATTGGAATACAGTCTCTACCTCTTCAAGAATCCATACCATCATAAGTTCTGGGAAAGAATAGCACTCCCTAATCACATTTCACCTCTTAGATAGATGTATTTACCTACCTGTCAAATACAGGAGAGTGCAATTGACTCTAAGGTGGCAAATAACACTACAGCTTTAGATAAACGTATTTACAACGAGCAAGAGCAGCACTCATATTTGCAATCGAATTATCGTGTTTACGTCTCGAGATGCGCTCGCTCCTGCTAGGCCCCAGTGTTGCCATAAGCGCGCGACCTTCTCCAGTCAACGACGTAATTATTTCCATTCCTTCGCGCTGGTAAACAAGCGTCCATTTCAGAGAAAATACCTAAATACATTTCCATGTCACTCTAATCATGAATGATATTGATTGAATACTTTTAACATGTCCGCCGATGTGGTTGCAGTTATTCATTTATTTTAATACGACGAACAAGTCGTGTTTATCCAACTGCCGCGCGCTGGCCTGGAGGTACAGTAACTGCATCGTCACCATAATAGCCACGGATACAGAAATCGAAAGCCCAAAGCAGTAGTTTGCAAATCAAACAACATAGTACATATCTGGTTTCAAAGCATCGCCTCGATGCCAATTCATTATTTGAACATGACAACATTTGGATACTGGGTGCATAATAATTCATATGACATACGCAATAAATTTCAGCATTTTCAGGGTTAGCTAGGTTTGTTATTTGCTATATCTGGATTGGTCTATAAACACACAAATGTTGGGCAAAACAATAAGTGTTTGCGTGCTAGTGATGCTGATGCGTCTAGCAGAGACCCCGATCTGACCCAATTAGCTTGCTAGCTATAGCAACAGCTAGCCTGTCTAGCTTTGGATGCAATAAATGGTGGGCAAACGGCACTACTGCACCTTTGAAAACAGGCGAGATCGGACACCGCTCAGGTGAGCTCTTGCTGTCCGGCGGCGAGCGTCTCTGCCTTGCGACCAGCCTGCCCTCCACCGAGCCGTTTCCACCCGGGTTCGCGAGCAGCAGCTGCGTCGGGCTGGAGGGACTGTTGCAAGGGGACGTCGATGTCGGTTCTGTGTTGCTCGCGACTGTGAAGGAAGAGGAGCAGGAGCGGGTTGGGCTGTGCTGACTTCCACGCAAGAGCTGGTATGGCACCGTGGCACGAATAGGCTGCAACCTGATCGTGGTGGTGCTGCCGTTGCTGCAGCCGGCCGGAGAGATGGTTGGGGAGACCCCGCTGTCACCGCTTCGCTTGACCCGCTGTTGCTGCTGTTGGGTTGAGTTGGTTGCTGATGATGCTGTTGACATTATGTTGATTGCCACAGTGCAACTCTTCCAGTTCACAAACTTGGCAAAAACAAATATACAAAGTTAAATCTTGAATAAGCCTCAAGTTACTTGCGAGTACTTTCGTTTGTTTACTCAAATATATCAATGTTACATGATAAAGCAAGTTGGTAACTTTCCCAAAAAAGCTGGAACATTTGTTCTTGTAAAAGTCCAGTTGAGTTTAGTTATTAATAAGCTGCCCAGCGTTAGCTTAGCTACTACATTTTCTCACTTTTTCTTCTACTTGTCCATGTTGAAGTGTTTCAACAAATATGCATTCTCGAAAAACTCAATTAAACATTTTCATATCGAACAAAACTATTTAAATCACTAAGTTCACTTATAAAAGCGCTATAACAACATAGCTAGCTAGTTAGCTATGTCTCTGTGTCGTCTGTCTTCCAACGCGCAATCCCTTTCCAGTGTCCCTCCTCTGGCAAACTACTGGCTGACAGACCAGGGCGGGACAAAATAACTCACTGTAAACCTCTGATTGGTTAATATTATAATAGAAGGACGAGGTCATCGGGCACACTATGCATCCTCCAATCGATTCATTGAAGTTGGCTGAAGATAGACTGCTCTCGAGCAAGCGATTGGTTGCAGAGTTAAATCTCAGAGAAATGGGTGGTGCACAATCTTCAGAAAAACAAAGGTCGTCTGGGTTTCTGTTGTTGACAACTGCAATGTTATTCTTATACCCAATCGACGTAAATTGAAACATCCACAGCACAGTTGAAATATTACAATACTGTAGCTAGATCCCTCCTAAAAATCCACATACTGCTGTACTAATGTAACAGACAGAAGCAATACTGTTACACTAACACATGTATTACAGTTTTATAAAGTACTAAGCCCTATATGTATTTTCACTACCAACAAGACAATAATAATACAAATATTTTTTTAACTTGTTTTTAATAGCCTGCTTTTGTACAAATTTGATCAAGTTCTTTTTTAAATTTATTTATTTTACTAGGCAAGTCAGCTAAGAACAAATTCTTATTTTCAATGACGACCTAGGAACAGTGGGTTAACTGCCTGTTCAGGGGCAGAACGACAGAACCTTCCTTGTCAGCTCGGGGATTTGAACTTGCAACCTTCCGTTACTAGTCCAACGCTCTAACCACTAGGCTAAACATACAAAAAAAAATATATATATATATATATATGTATAGCTGATTCACAATCAAATGCATATACGATTGAAAAACAAAGCGGATACAGAACCAAAATAAATGTTACAGTTGCTATCGGTTGTGTAAAGTACTTAAGTAGTAATTTCAATTATTTTTACTTAAGTCGTTTTTTGGGGGTATCTGTACTTTACTATTTATATTTTTTACAAATTTTACTTCACTACATTCCTAAAGAAAAGTATGTACTTTTTCCTCCATAAAAAGTACTTATTACACTTTTAATGCTTAGCAGGACAGGAAAATTGTCTAATTCACACACTTATCAAGAGAACATCCCTTGTCATCCCTACAGCCTCTGATCTGGCACACTCACTAAACACATGCTTGGTTTGTAAATATTGTCTGACTGTTGGAGCATGCCCCTGGCTTTCCATAAATAAATAAAAAACAAGTAAATAATGCCATCTAGTTTGCTTTAGATAAGGAGTTTTAAATTATTTATACTTTGATTTTGATACTTAAGAATATTTTAGCAATTACATTTACTTTTGATACTTAAGTATATTTCAAAACCAAATACTTTTACTCAAGTAGTATTTTACTGGGTGACTTTCACTTGAGTCATTTTCTATTAAAGGTATCTTTACTTTTACTCAAATATGAAAATTAGGTACTTTTTCCACCACTGGCTGCAATATGTAACTTTTTGGGTGACCGACCAAATTCACATAGAAATATAAGTCATAGAGTATGTCACTCTCATTGAAAGCAAGTCTAAGAAGTGGTAGATCTGTTCCATGTGCGCTATAAGTTGTCTTTAGCATCTTTTACTTTTGGTTTTGTACAGCAGCTTCAAACAGCTGAAAATACAATATTTTGCAAACTATTCGATTTAAAAGGCATTGGACAAGGACTGAAAAAGAGGTAGCGCTGAAGACCGGGTTCAGAATAAGGGGGTGTAAACTTTCCAGATATACCACAATGTAAAATAGTTTGATTTTAAAGTGCCATTCAAACTTCTTCACATGTAGGCTACATTTTCAAAGAAACCACAACTGAATGTTGAGGTTTTCCGGATGTACTATTGCATGTAACATCCTTCATAAACTCTTAATATGACTTTGAAGTTGCAGTGTTGGGGAGTAGTGAACTTCATGTAGTTCAACTAGTAATTTACCTACATTTTGAAGTAGCTTGGTGGTCGTTGAACTAAATTCAAATCAAGGTAGTATTTTCAGTAGTTAAATACTTTTTTTGCCATGTAGTGGAGTAGCTAACTACTAGAACTAAACTCTACTACTCTTTTAGCAAAAATAAAATAAGGGTGAAATCAGCATCAGACCTGTCCAATTCTCACTTAAAAAATAGTTTGATTAATATAACAAATTACATTCTGTTAACATCGGACAACAGAGGGATCTGTTCTTGACATTTTTCAACTATGACATTTCAGATTTACATTTGGATGTAGTGGACTACAATTTCAAAATATCTTTAGTGAAGTAAAGTGTATATATTTTTTTAAGGGTAGCTTTAGTGTAGCTTACTTTCTTCCAGTGTGAAGTAATTGGTAACAATATTTTCAGAGTAGCTTCCCCAACACTGAGTACTTGGTACATGATATCAGGATAATGTGCAAATACTTGGCTGATGCTCAGGTACTGCCATTATGAAAACAGAAGCAGGTAAGTAGGGCAGATAGAGGATATGTTGTTATTGGGCATGTAAAACATATTCTAACCCAATAAAAACATATTTCCTATGTAGTAGCTACTACTACTAATAAAAATACAGTACTCATGCTTTTACAGGTCAACCACCTTTAGAGAAACCTCAGTTCAATTACAAAAAAATAAACAGCAGGGCAAGATAATTAAATCATTTAAAAAACAATGTATTGTTAATAGCAAACATGCACAACCACATAAATGAACCACTTTGTAAGTAAACCCCCAAAATACATCCAAGTAAACCAAAAAAACTGAAGTTACTCAAACTTAAATCTCCCCAAAATACAAAAGAAAACAAGTATATACACTGCTCCAAAAAATAAAGGGAACCCTTAAACAACACAATGTAACTCCAAGTCAATCACACTTCTGTGAAATCAAACTGTCCACTTAGGAAGCAACACTGGTTGACAATACATTTCACATGCTGTTGTGCAAATGGAATAGACAACAGGTGGAAATTATAGGCATTTAGCAAGACACCCCCAATAAAGGAGTGGTTCTGCAGGTGGGGACCACAGACCACTTCTCAGTTCCTATGCTTCCTGGCTGATGTTTTGGTCACTTTTGAATGCTGGCGGTGCTTTCACTCTAGTGGTAGCATGAGACGGAGTCTACAACCCACACAAGTGGCTCAGGTAGTGCAGCTCATCCAGGATGGCACATCAATGCGAGATGTGGCAAGAAGGTTTGCTGTGTCTGTCAGCGTAGTGTCCAGAGCATGGAGGCGTTACCAGGAGACAGGCCAGTACATCAGGAGACGTGGAGGAGGCCGTAGGAGGGCAACAACCCAGCAGCAGGACCGCTACCTCCGCCTTTTGTGCAAGGAGGACCAGGAGGAGCACTGCCAGAGCCCTGCAAAATTACCTCCAGCAGGCCACAAATGTGCATGTGTCTGCTCAAACGGTCTGAAACAGACTCCACGAGGGTGGTATGAGGGCCCGACGTCCACAGGTGGGGGTTGTGCTTACAGCCCAACACCGTGCAGGACGTTTGGCATTTGCCAGAGAACACCAAGATTGGCAAATTCGCCACTGGCGCCCTGTGCTCTTCACAGATGAAAGCAGGTTCACACTGAGCATGTGACAGACGTGACAGTCTGAAGACGCCGTGGAGAACGTTCTGCTGCCTGCAACATCCTCCAGCATGACCGGTTTGGCGGTGGGTCAGTCATGGTGTGGGGTGGCATTTCTTTGGGGGGCCGCACAGCCCTCCATGTGCTCGCCAGAGGTAGCCTGACTGCCATTAGGTACCGAGATGAGATCCTCAGACCCCTTGTGAGATCATATGCTGGTGTGGTTGACCCTGGGTTCCTCCTAATGCAAGACAATGCTAGACCTCATGTGGCTGGAGTGTGTCAGCAGTTCCTGCAAGAGGAAGGCATTGATGCTATGGACTGGCCTGCCTGTTCCCGAGACCTGAATCCAATTGAGCACATCTGGGACATCTTGTCTCGCTCCATCCACCAACGCCACGTTGCACCACAGACTATCCAGGAGTTGGCGGATGCTTTAGTCCAGGTCTGGGAGGAGATCCCTCAGGAGACCATCCGCCACCTCATCAGGAGCATGCCCAGGCGTTGTAGGGAGGTCATACAGGCACGTGGAGGCCACACACACTACTGAGCCTCATTTTGACTTGTTTTAAGGACATTACATCAAAGTTGGATCAGCCTGTAGTGTGGTTTTCCACTTTAATTTTGAGTGTGACTCCAAATCCAGACCTCCATGGGTTGATAAATTTGATTTCCATTGATAATTCTTGTGTGATTTTGTTGTCAGCACATTCAACTATGTAAAGAAAAAAGTATTTAATAAGAATATTTCATTCATTCAGATCTAGGATGTGTTATTTTAGTGTTCCCTTTATTTTTTTGAGCAGTGTATTTCCATGCCTGTGAAACAAAATCAACATGCAAGGTTAGGTCAGTGATTGAATGACAAAGAGAGGAAGAGGCCTGGGAAAATCCACAGTGTCGTTTAACACAGACAGACAGAATACACTTGGTTTACAGCTATGCATAGCAAAGGATTGTCCAGAGAGGGTCAATACCAAACATTTCCTAATGTATACAGTAGAAAGTAACTTTACACAGGCTGCCAAAATCAGATTTTTTTTGCCCAATTATTGTCAAAAGAGCTGATCTGATTAGTAAAATAAAATAAAAATAATAATAATTGAGCTGCCTGTACAAACGCAGCATCTGTGGATGATTTCACATGATGTGGAATACCACAACATTGCAGTGAAAATACCAGTGCAACTTATGAGCCATCTTTTCAGATTCTTGAGTGGTTGTCTTGTGAGTTAACTACTCATAATTAGTTAACTTCAAAATAATTGTCATAAAATAAACAGTTTATTATGCAACATAATGTGGCTTCTCTTGGTAATTTATACAGCAGTCCAAAAGTTTTGATTGAGAGTTAACTGAATGTGTAATTGTTCACAAGATAATTTGCTTACCAGTCTGCAATGCAGTATATAGATACAGTGAATTCAGAAAGTATTCAGACCCCTTGACTTTTTCCACCTTTTTTTGTGACCTTATTCTAAAAGATTTTTTTTAAATCCTTATCTACACACAACTCACAAAGCAAAAACAGGTTTTTATACATTTTTGCAAAAGTATGTAAAAAAAAATAAACAAAACTGAAATAATAAATTAACATAAGTATTCAGACTCTTTACTCAGCACTTTGTTGAAGAACCTTTGGCAGCGATTACAGCCTCAAGTCTTCTTGGATATGACACTAAAGCTTAGCACACCTGTATTTGGGGAGTTTCTCTCATGCCGCTCTGCAGATCGTCTCAAGCTCTGTCAGGTTGGATGGGGAGTGTCGCTGAACAGCTATTTTCAGGTCTCTCCAGAGATGTTCGATCGGGTTCAAGTCCGGGATCTGGCTGGTCCACTCAATGACATTTAGAGACTTGTCCCAAAGCCACTCCTGTGTTGTCTTGACTGTGTGCTTTGGGTCGTTGTCCTGTTGGAAGGTGAACCTTCGTCCCAGTCTGAGGTCCTGAGCAGGTTTTAATCATGGATCATGGATCTCTCTGTACTTTGCTGCGTTCGTCCTGACTAGTCTCCCAGTCCCTGCCACAGAAAAACATCCCCACAGCATGATGATGCCACCACCATGCTTCACTGTAGGGATGGTGCCTGGTTTCCTCCAGATGTGACGCTTGGCATTCAGGCCAAAGAGTTCAATCTTAGTTTCATCAGACCAGAGAACCTTGTTTCTCATGGTCTGAGAGTCTTTAGGCATCTTTTGGCAAACTCCAGGCGGACTGTCATGTGCCTTTTAATGAGTGGCGTCCGTCTGGCCACTACCATAAAGGCCTGAGTGCTGGAGTGATGCAGAGATGGTTGTCCTTCTGGAAGGTTCACCCATCTTCACAGAGGAACTCTGGAGCTCTGTCAGAGTGACCACCGGGTTCTTGGTCACGTCCCCAACCAAGGCCCTTCTCCCTCAATTGCGCAGTTTGGCCGGGCAGCCAGCTCTAGGAAGAGTCTTGGTGGTATCAAACTTCTACCATTTAAGAATGATGGAGGCCACTGTGTTCTTGGGGACCTTCAATGCTGCAGAAATTATTTGGTACCCTTCCCCAGATCTGTGCCTTGACACAATCCTGCCTCGGAGCTCGATGGACAATTCCTTTGACCTCATGGCTGGGTTTTTGCCCTGACATGAACTGTCAACTGTGGGACCTTATATAGACAGGTGTGTGCTTTTCCAAATCATGTCCAAATCAACTAAATTTACCACAGGTGGACTTCAATCAAGTTGTAGAAACATCTAAGGATGATTAATGGAAACAGGATGCACCGGAGCTCAATATCAATACATTTGTTTTCAATTTGTCATTATGGGTTATGCTGAATGCTTTCCGATGGCACTGTATATTACAGGATACCTTGAAACACAGTCAAATCTGAACTGTGCCATGAGAACTAGAGGAAACTTAGTTCAGAATAAATAACAAATACAATGTTTGGGAGGTTACAACACATGATGACATCATGCTGAAGATGACCAAAAGAGAAGGCCACTCTCCTGAAAATAACTGTTGTAAATTAGGGGGTATATATTCTTACATTTTAAATACATTATCAAAAAGCTAGAAAGTTCCATTGTAGAAATGCTTATGCTACACAAACTTTTTTGGAAATGTCTTGTTAAAATATTCTTAACGTCATTGGCAAAGGTGAGGACACCAGGGTAAAAAACGTAACCAGATAAAGAAGTCATTTCCTTCCTAAGATTCCATTTGAAATCTGTCTGGTACGTACATTAGTGCAAACCCAAAAGGTGAATCAGTGATTCCTAAACCAACAACAACAGCTGAATCTAGACCCTGACTCTGTTCTTCAACGCAAGCCTCAGCTATGTTCAAGCATTCCTATCATCCGACATGAAGCTAACGCTCTTCTGACACACACACACTTAAAACAGTGAACCAGCACTACTATGACATGCATCAGCAAGTGATTAACATGCTTAACTAGCATTCCTAATCTGCAATCTTAAAAAGGTGGAATTCTGTGTACCCATCTACCTACATACTGTGTGTACCTACATCACTGCAGGCAGGTGCAGTTTTGACCCCACCTAATGCTGATCATCACCAGAACCAGGTTTATTATTAATTATAGTATTGCCATTCTCAGACAGAGCCCCATGGAACTGAAACTAAACCTGAATGGTAACGAGACAAGACAGTCCAAGGTTGTGTTCAGTAGAGCACATGTAGCTAAACTCTAAAAACAAAAATGTGCCTTTCTTATTAGGCAAGCCCAGGATGTCCCGCCCTGTTTCAGTATGTTTTCTTCTGTTTGCTGCCCAATGAACACGACCCAGGGTTGACAAAGGGTTGGTATTGGAGGAGGTTGACAGATCAAAAAGGTCAGAGGTCATACAGTCAGAAAGTAGACAGGTCAATGGTCACAGAGCACAGAGTTCTCCAGGGTGAAATCGTAAGTGAAGGAGGCCAGGTTGTGGTTGATGTCTCGGGGGGACATCAGCATCTCAGAAAAGAGGAACCCGGGACCCCCTGTCTGCATGGCCAGGACATGGGGGGCCAGGGTGAACGGGACATCTCCTAGTAGCTCTGGGAGAGACGGTGGGGCCTCCACGATGGGTGCAGGGGGCTTCCACATGGGCCCTGGTGATGGGGCGATCACGGAAGGTGGAGCGGGGGCTGGAGAGTGGTGGGCCTGGGAAGGTGTTGCACTGGAAGACTGGGGAGAAGAGGAGAGAAAATGTCCACCTTCAGGCATTACATTTAGAAACAAGTGTAGGTTACACATGACAAGGAACACTAATGTGGCACATTTTTGGCAAACATGAAAACAGATTTTTAAGGGCGGGTAGGTTGCAACTAAAACACTAGTGATCGAACACAAAACAGTATCATGACACGGTCAAGATGATGTTTCAGAGCTCTGCGAAGTCTTAAGGAAGGAAGCCACAAGGTGTGGCCACACACGACTCCAGCAACATTATCAAGTTCGCTGACAATGGTGTAGGCCTGATCACCGGCGACGATGAGTCAGCCTACAGGGAGGAGGTCAGTGACCTGGCAATATGGTGTCGGAACAACAACCTCTCCCTCAACATAAGCAAGACCAAGGAGCTGATTGTGGACTGTAGGAATTGGGGGGGGCGAGCACAGCCCCATCGACGGGGCGGCAATAGAGCAGGTAGACAGCTTCAAGTTCCTCAGTGTCCAAATCACTAAAGACTTAAAAATGGCCCAAAACACACATGCACAGTTGTGAAGAAGGCGCGACAGTGCCTCTTCCCCCTCAGGAGGTTGAAAAGGTTTGGCATGGGCCTTCAAATCCTGAAAAGATTTTACAGCTGTACCATTGAGAACATCTTGACTGGCTGCATCACTGCTTGGTATGGCAATAGCTCCACCCTCGATCGCATGGCACTACAGAGGGTTGTGTGGACAGCCCAGTACATCACTGGGGACGAGCTCCCTGCCATCCAGAACCTCTAGATCAGGCGGTGAGAAAAGAAGGCCCAGAAAATCGTCCAAGACTCCAGCCACCCAAGCCAGACTATTTTATCTGCTGCCGCACGGCAAGAAATGCTGGTGCATCAAGTCTGACACCAACAGACTCCTGAACAACTTCTATCCCCAAGCAATACGACTGATAAGTTGCTAACAAAATACCTACACAGCCCGAGTTTAACGTCTCTCTTTATTGACCTATTTCAATATTTGAACTGTCTCTATGCACACTAGAGGTCGACCGATTAATCGGAATGGCCGATTATTTAGGGCCGATTTCAAGTTTTCATAATAATCTGAAATCGGTATTTTTGGGCGCCAATTTTGTTTTACACCTTTATTTAATCTTTATTTAACTAGGCAAGTCAGTTAAGAACATATTCTTATTTTCAATGACGGCCTAGGAACGAGGCAGAACGACATATTTTTACCTTGTCAGCTCGGGGGATTCAATCTTGCAACCTTACAGTTAACTAGTCCAACGCTCTAATCACCTGCCTCACGAGGAGGCTAGCTAGCAAGGTAAGTTGCTAGCTAGCATTAAACTTGTCTTATAAAAAACAATCAATCAACGACTGGTCGTTGCTCCAATGTGTACTTAACCATAAACATCAATGCCTTTCTTAAAATCAATACACAAGTATATATTTTTAAAGCTGCTTATTTAGCTAAATAAATCCAGGTTAGCAGGCAATATTAACCAGGTGTGACGACCATCCCACTCTGTCTGCCGTATTCGCTCTTTGTTCTTGTTTCCTTATTAGGATGCCGGTGGGCAGAGTTGGGAGGGTCGTCAGCTACATGGGAAACACCTGGGCCCGATGTGTCCCAGGATAAATAGACCTCTTCCACATTCATGGAGGAGACTCTCTCCATGCAGACACCTTTCTAGATTTTGTTGTGCATCTTGGTGGCCTTTTGGTTGTTTGCTTTGGCACCTTTCAACACCCTGCATTATCACATTCATGCATGCAAAACACTCACTTACACTACTGATTACTGATTGCACACACTATTGTATATTGTACTTATTTAATAAATATATGTTTTGTTACTCCTTATCTCCACGTTGTCTCCCTTTTGTTACGGGCTTTGAGCCGGTTCGTGACACAGGTGAAATTGTGTCACTTCTCTTGCGTTCATTGCACGCCGAGTCAGGGTATATGCAACAGTTTGGGCCGCCTGGCTCTTTGCGAACTAATTTGCCAGAATTTTACGTAACATTGAAGGTTGTGCAATGTAACAGGAATATTTAGACTCGTGGATGCCACCCGTTAGATAAAATACGGGTGATCGTTTCCGGATTTGACCTAAGGCTCGTATTTGATATTTATAGAGCAGTCTGACTGGGGGGTGGTAGGCAGCAGCAGGCTCGTAATAGTCAAAGGTATATGGTTTAGAGAGAAATAGTCGACGCGTTATAATTCCTGTAATAACGTGCGGCTGAACTTCCTTCGTTATTTTACCGTTCATCTCCATAGAGAATGTCTTGATCTACTTCAGATAAGGTCTGTGTTTCGTGCTTAAACCACCTTGGTACCTGTGTAAATCTCACTAGGTAACGTTTGTCAACATATTTTCATAAATCCACTCTACAAAAAAAATGATCTTCGCTTATATTTAGCCAATATTGATCAGTTACTTTGTCCTATGGATATCTACACAGTTATAAAATTGGCAAGGTGGTGTAAGCCTACACGAAACACAGACCTTATTTTAAGTTAATCTAAAAAATATCCTATGGAATAGATGAAATAACCGCTTTTCAGATTTTACTAGAAGGTGTCATGGGAATTATGACTCGCACTTTGGTAGTCAATTCTTACCATGTCCATTATTAAAATAGGATTTCCTGCATATAGAAATTACAGTTTTTGTTTTCAACATTCATCACAGGTAACTTAAACTCTATTTTTATTCAAACAGTTGAGAGTATTTGTCTCCTAAGCAGACTCTTCAGTATCATTGTCACTTCAGAGCTGTGTGTGTGTTTTACAGATGGCAGAGAAAAGCAGAGCACCAGTGTAGGTATTACATGGAATTGGCACCAGGGAAAGCAAGGTGTCTTATTTGTGATAAAGATGTAAGCATGGAGTCAGCAACAGCTAAATCAAAAATAGGAATCACCTTAAGAACACCCATCCAAAAGCCCATATGCATTATATTAAGTTAAAATAAAAGTGTTCATTCAGTATTGTTGCAATTGTCATTATTACAAAAATGTGTATATATATATATATATATTATATATTATATATATTATATATTATATATATATATATATTCATTCAGTATTGTTGCAATTGTCATTATTACAAAAATGTGTATATATAACACACACACACACATATATATATATATATATATTCACACACACACACACATTTTAAACATCAGCTGATTAATCGGTATCGGCTTTCTTTTGTCCCCCAATAATCGGTATCGGCGTTGAAAAATCATAATTTGGTCGACCTCTAATGCACACGCACACACACACACACGATTTGCTCACTCACACATAATTTGTACATACATTTACTGGGGCAATTAACATAACATTCAGTTGGGACGTAACCACGGAAACATCCTTTAATGAGTCTGAGTGTTTGTGCTCTCAAACACGATGATGACGAGGACTCACCTGGGAGCATGAACAGCAGTGTGCTGTCTTTTCCTTATTTTTTATAACTTCTACCACTTCACATATAAAGTAAGTTCATATTTTTAAACCTTAACCACTATAGCCTAATATAACCTCTGTTACAACCAATACAGAACACTGTAGGTAGTGTCCCACCATCTGTCCCTCTCGATTTGTCATATATAGCCCACCCTGAAGCAGGACAGGTTTATAGTGTTGTAGGTAGGTGCCTGTACTGTATGAAGGTCAAGGGTCTGTAACTTCCTATGTGCACAACATGAAAGGGCAGGGCACGGCACACCGTAGATCTCAATCATTGAACTACGGGAGCCAAGCTGCAGTGCAATGTCACCATATGACATTCAACACACACAGCTTCCATTGACATATTGCCCTTGATTAAACTCATAATGGCCACAGGCAACTTCAAGGACTAGTAGCCCTAACCAGATCATACGGACAACTAGCAGCAACACAATAGAGCTTTTCTACAGCCACCATATGTCCAGACTGCAGTCCAGACCCAGTGTAGCAGGCATGGAGCATGCTGAATGGTAATGGCATTCGTTGGCCCGCAAGCCTCTGTGTGTTTACAGGATCACACCCATGCCACTCAGCATCTGTCACCAACACAGCAGCAGCAGACTGTAGGCAGTATGTATGCAGGCAGGATGAGCTAGGCCAGACAGGGAAGAAGAAAGCAAACTCACAGTGCTTTAAGTCAGTCAGTCTCACTGCTGTCCGTTTAAGTCTACAACAGTTGTGTTTCCTGGTACAGCACATTCAAGACGGACATCTTGGCAGTTTTGAGTAACGCAACCCATGTTGCGTCCTAAATGACTATATGGTGTGCTATTTTCGACCAGATACCATACGGAGTGTTATACTGTATGTTCTGCATAGCGCCGTCCCCTGGTTATAAAGACAATCACCTTTGATGGTTGCACAATGACGTTACATGATGGTTTGCTGATGTTTTGGATCTTCTGCCTCTGTTCCTCAACAGTTTCTCCTGGAGAGAAAAAAACAAAAAACAAGAGTCATTGTGTACACTGTGGGCGTAGGCCTAGATTCTTCATCAACATACATGTGCATGAGTCCCACTACTAGAACCCTCTCCAAGTCCTACTTTCCTAATGGTCTTCGTAACAGAAGTTATTAGCCTGACTGGTGTATTTTTTCCTTCATTGGGACAACCAGGTCAATTGGGTGATTAGATGTGGTTTAACGAGTAGAGTGGCCTTCTGATCACATTAATAGATTACACAGCATTAACACAGCAATACAGTCCCACAGAGCACTACGTGGACCAGAACACACCTGCAACTCTCTCTGGTGTGTAGCCTAGCCTAGCCTATGTTCCCAACCCTCACTCTGGTGTAGCCTAGCCTAGCCTATGTTCCCAACCCTCACTCTGGTGTAGCCTAGCCTATGTTCCCAACCCTCACTCTGGTGTAGCCTAGCCTATGTTCCCAACCCTCACTCTGGTGTAGCCTAGCCTATGTTCCCAACCCTCACTCTGGTGTAGCCTAGCCTATGTTCCCAACCCTCACTCTGGTGTAGCCTAGCCTATGTTCCCAACCCTCACTCTGGTGTAGCCTAGCCTATGTTCCCAACCCTCTCTCTGGTGTAGCCTAGCCTATGTTCCCAACCCTCTCTCTGGTGTAGCCTAGCCTATGTTCTCAACCCCATTCCTCTTGCATCATGTCATCTGGGGGACAACTACCAGGCCTTAGTAACTAGACTAATTGACTGCATGTTGTCAATGTCCACAGATAAACACTTTTCAAACTCTCCTCCTTCCCTTTTTCCTCCCCTCTGTAACCATTTCCATCTCCACTCCTACCCCTCTCCTCTGGGAGTAAACTCACTCTCCAGCATGGAGTCATCCTCCCTGATCTCACCAGCTTCCTTTGATCGGAGCTCAGTGCGTCTCCAGTCCACCAACGTCTCTCTCTATAGAGGGTTAAATTATCTCCATGAGAGGGAATTGAGGCCCAGAGCACCCTGACAAAACAAAGGTTACTCTACTCTGCACAGGAACAATGGGATCTATCGGCTCACTCTAGTCTAGTAGTACAATGTCTCTCAGCTTCACTAACATCAAGCTCAGATTATTTTTATTTTAATACAAATATTTTGTCTATTGTCTTAATTTATTGTTATGATGGATATTCATATATCCATCCATGTTTGAGGTATAGAATTATGCAATATAATATATGCCTTTTATGCCTTGAATTTATAGCTTTGATTTCCCCCCTCAGGTCTACAGGTACAAAAATATCCCTAGCTCTTCCCTCAATTTTCTGACAAGCCCACATTTCCATCCACATCTGTGAATTAATTCTTGGCATGGTAAGCATTGTTCACCTACAAAGCACTCATTATTCCACAGCAAGCAGTGCAAGTCCTAAGACAACAAGGGCATCTAAATAATGCCATGTAAAGTAAACCTAGCCTATATTCACCTCTTTATGTGTTGTCAGCATTGTACATGTCTCTGGCCTTGTCTCTGGACTCAGTCAGTTAGACACAGGCCTCTCTCTCTGGGCATGAGAGTACACATACAGGCAGTTAGGCCCTAACTCCCTATCTCTGTCAGTTTATTTTTTTTATTTTTTTATTTTACCTTTATTTAACCAGGCAAGTCAGTTAAGAACAAATTCTTATTTTCAATGACGGCCTGGGAACAGTGGGTTAACTGCCTGTTCAGGGGCAGAACGACAGATTTGTACCTTGTCAGCTCGGGGGTTTGAACTCGCAACCTTCCGGTTACTAGTCCAACGCTCTAACCACTAGGCTACCCTGCCGCCCCAGTAAAACACAGAGCATGCATCCGTCTGCTCAATAGCGTGCAGGAATTTTTCTCTCCCATTTACTAAATCCTTCAGAAGGAGAGAGGGATAACCAAGCGAATGTACTGAAATAAATAAATAAATAAAAAATAAATAAATAAATAAATATACACACACAATCTCTGCTTTACGATACAGAGGACAGGTTAGTTCGGTAGTACTTGACTTCACATTATTGTAAGGCTGCATGTCGTTTTCACGTTCAACATCGTGAAAATACCTTCACTTTGTGTGTCTGGATAACTGCCAGTGGAAACTGGACTGGCAACAACAACAAAATCTTTAAAGGACGTCAAAATGAAAATCTTGTCTAAACAGTGTCAGGGAAGGAGAGAGGCTTATAACGTTCTGGTTTGGATCATGAGCTGATCAACTTAACACAAGCGAAGAGGAATGAAAAGGAGCACAGTTACATTCTGCATCAACCTGCTCTGTGCAGTGTGGACCTTGTCAATGACATCACGTTATGTCATGATTCGTGCTGGAGTTGTGTGACCTGCTTAGAGTGTGGACCTTGTCAATGACATCACGTTATGTCATGATTCGTGCTGGAGTTGTGTGATCTGCTTAGAGTGTGGACCTTGTCAATGACATCGCGTTATGTCATTATTCGTGCTGGAGTTGTGTGACCTGCTTAGAGTGTGGACCTTGACAATGACATCACGTTATGTCATGATTCGTGCTGGAGTTGTGTGACCTGCTTAGAGTGTGGACCTTGACAATGACATGCAGCTTGTCAGGCTAGCAGGCTTCTTTTAAAACAGCTCTGCCAGTCCAGATAGGAAAGAACAAACTAGCTCTACTAATGATAGACACCGTTAGCCTCAGGTTTATTTTCTGGATGGGTTAAGTCACAATCTTCTCTTAAGCGACCAGTGATCAATGACTGAAACACTTATGAACTCACATACAAGTAATGCAAGGGTGTGCATCGTGCAATGACTTCAGGACTCCCTGGAAAACAGTGGCATTTGCTACTGAGTGCCCTACTATCTGAGCTAAATAAATAAAGACTTCAGACACAAAAACACAACCGCTGAGGACAAAGGTTAAAATGAATGTGGTGTGGGGGTGTAGGCTTATTGAACAAGAAGTTAGTGAAAGAGACAACTTCAACTGTCGTGAGACAGTAGACACTGACAGCCATCCAAATACAAGTAAGGCTATTGTCTGTCTACCGACTGGGCTTAGAGCCTGTGAGAGAGGGAGATTGGCTCCCAGAAAAGGCACAGGCAGCTGCTCATGACTTCAGCAGTCAACCAGGCCCACTCCTCAAGAGTGTCAGCATCAGACAGGGATGTGCAAACACACATCCTGCCTTTGAGGGACTGAAGGCCCTCGACTTGGATCGTCACAGAGATGACTAGGGAGATAGGATTTGTTTTATTATCTCATCTTATTCCATCTGACAGGACAAAAAAATGTGGTGTTACAGATGAACAGCTTAGACTGGGAAGAGGAATTCGTTGTTATTGTAATAGCTAATTAGCTAATCTTTTGAGGTAAAATGAGATTAAACTCCATGGCCCCTGACAAATGTGAGCCATCCCTCCATCTAGCGTCAGGGGTGGAGTCTGCAGATTTTTTCCCCTTAAAAGACTGCATGCAATCTTTTTTTATGAAATGTTTAAAAATCACACTGTATGTCTAATGTCGTGTAAACACACTGTGTGTGTTTATTTCATGAAAATAATATATTTTTTTGTCATTTATTTCCCTGAGCTTCCTTTTGCCATAGAAATGCTTAGTATGGTCATGTGGGCGTGTTGATACAAATTTGTATATATTTGCATATACAGCCCTGACTGGCAGATAGTCTAAAGTCTACCCCGCTTACCCCTTCAATGTAGGAGGATACAAACGCAAATAAAAGATGACTGGTTATTGGTCTGAACAATCAGACTGTGAAGTCATGCTGTGGGCCAAAACCTAAAGAGGCTGAAAACCCAGGCATAAAAATAACAGCTCTTTCACTAAAAGGTGATTATCATAATTTTCACAATTTCAGTGTTAATTCTACTGTACATTGTGTGTGTGTGTGTGTGTGTGTGGGGGGGGGTCATTAAAAGAGGGGGGGGGGGGGGGGTCTCATTTTTGAATGCACTGCCTGCCTCCTCTCGCTCGCTCGCCCGCTTTCCCCATGAGGATTTCTTTCTGCCTGAATAACCAAATGTGGATGGAGGCGAGAGGAGAGGATCCTGCTGCCAGCCTCCCAATCCCAACGGAAAATCCCAGTAGGCAGGGTTTGTCTCCCACAGCCTCAACCTGAATCTACACAACCGGCAGGCTGCTGGCTGGGAAAGTGAAAGGTTAGAGTGGCACATGATATCCACCCCCTTACCATACAGACCCAGACAGACGATATGCCCCCTGCCATACAGACCCAGACAGACGATATGCCCCCTGCCATACAGACCCAGACAGACGATATGCCCCCTGCCATACAGACCCAGACAGACGATATGCCCCCTGCCATACAGACCCAGACAGACGATATGCCCCCTGCCCTACAGACCCAGACAGACGATATGCCCCCTGCCCTACAGACCCAGACAGATGATATGCCCCCTGCCCTACAGACCCAGACAGACGATATGCCCCCTGCCATACAGACCCAGACAGACGATATGCCCCCTGCCCTACAGACCCAGACAGACGATATGCCCCCTGCCCTACAGACCCAGACAGATGATATGCCCCCTGCCCTACAGACCCAGACAGATGATATGCCCGCTGCCATACAGATGATATGCCCACGGCCATACAGACCCAGACAAAGCCCCACAGATCAGCTTTGTAAGAACTGCTTCCTTCGGTCTGGAGCCATCAGTACCAGGAAAGAGCATAACGTGAAAAGAGGCTGTGGTGCGAACGACAAATGTGAATGGCAGATTTCAGGGAAAACACGTAGCTAACCTTCACAGATTATTTTTTAAATTAACGTTTATACAGTAAAAACTATTTAAAAAGTCATTAAAAAAAAAAAATCTACAGAAAATTGTCTATGAATGTTCATGTTCAATGCAGCTGGACAAATTAGCCTAACAATGGCTTTCAATTAAAGTACAACCACAACTCCCATCAACATTCATTACACCCAGAGTAAATCTATTAATTCCATTATGGTGATTCACCTTTCAAACTCCCTGGTTTCCTCATCAGCCATCTGACTGAGCCCTTCCTTCCTTACAAAAACACACGCACAGTCATTGGCGTCTTTGAACAGAGAACGTGATTAAACAGAGCACAGTCATTGGGTTTACACTAGAACGTCTGTGAGCTCAGTCAGACTCTTTCTACTTTATCTGGGAAGAAACATTGGCTCTGAGACTGGCTCTCTTCTGTCTGCCAAGAGAAACAAACTCCTGACCATCTGTGTCTACTGCTCCACCAACAGCCAAAGCTGGGTTCAAGTACTATTTGAAATCACTTTAAATGCGTTTGGCGTTAGCTTTAACCTACCTGGAGTGCCAGATGGGTTGCATTTGCACTTTTGTGACTACTTTGGTTCCATTGCACCAGGCAAGCCCAATCAAGCCCAGCTAAAGTATTTGAAATGACTGAGTAGTATTTTAACCCAGGTCCACCAGCAGGGCTACCAGTCAAAGCCGTTTTTTAAAGAGCCAATTATACTGCTCTTTACTGGTAGAGGAAAGAGGGGGAGGGAGCTTCCTGACTTACAATAACATTTTCATTATTTGAGGCTTAGAATTTGAAAAGGTACTAAAAAGGAGGTTGATGCATTGGACCTTCAAAATTGGCAGGATTTACCTTCATTTTTCAGTAAAGAATGTAGCAATCCTATATTATGCAAAATTACCATGCCCATGAGCACCAGAAAACTGTTGTGCAATGCCTTACTTTCATTTCAGGTTCATCTCAACCTCAAGGAAGTGTTGAAAGACATTATTCAATGCTGGTGACATACTTAAAACTACACTGAACAAAAACAATAAAAACGCATCGTGCAATAATTTAAGATTTGAGTTACAGTTCATATAAGGAAATCAGTCAATTTAAATAATCTATGGACTTCACATGCATCCGTTGGTCACAGATACCTAAAGGTAGCGTCATGGATCAGAAAACCAGTCAGTATCTGGTGTGATCACCATTTGCCTCATGCAGCATGACATCTCCTTCGCATTGAGTTGATCAGTCTGTTGATTGTGGCCTGTGGAATGTTGTCCCACTCCTCTTCAATGGCTGTGTGAAGTTACTAGATATTGGCGGGAACTGGAACACGCTGTTGTACACGTCCCAAACATGCTCAATGGGTGACATATGTCTGGTGAGTATACAGGCCATGGAAGAACTGGGACATTTTCAGCTTCCAGAGATTGTGTACAGATCCTTGCGACATTGTGCCGTGTATTATCACGCTGAAACATGAGGTTACGGCAGCGGATGAATTGCATGACAATGACAATGGGCCTCAGGATTTCATCACAATATCTCTTTGCATTCAAATTGCCATCGATAAAATGCAATTGTGTTCGTTGTCTGTAGCTTATGCCTGCCCAAACCATAACCAGAAGGTAGCCTAGTGGTTAGGGCTTTGGGCCAGTAACCCAAATGTTGCTGGATCGAATCCCTGAGCTGACAAGGTAAAAATCTGTCATTCTGCCCCTGAGCAAGGCAGTTAACCCACTGTTGATGTTGATGAAGGCAGCACCTCTCTGAATCAGAGGGGTTGGGTTAAATGCAGAAGACACATTTCAGTTGAAGGCATTCAGTTGTACAACTGACTAGGTATCCCCCTTCCCTAACCCCACCATGAGGCACTCTTCAAAGTTGACATCAGCAAATCGCTCGCTCACACAATGCCATCTGCCCAGTACAGTTGAAGCCAGGATTCATCCATGAAGAGCACACTTCGCCAGTGGCCATCGAAGGTGACCATTTTCCCACTGAAGTCAGTTATAACGTTGAACTGCAGTCAAGACAACAAGCAAGATGAGCTTCCCTGAGACTGTTTCAGACAGTTTGTGCAGAAATTATTCGGTTGTGCAAACCCACAGTTTCATCTGGTGTCCAGGTGGCTGGTCTCAGACGATCCCGCAGCTGAAGAAGTTGGATGTGGAGGTCCTGGTCTGGAGTTGTGAATACAGTTGGACGTACAGCCAAATTCTCTAAAACGACGTTGGAGGTGGCATATGGTAGAGAACTTAAATTATCTGGCAACAGCTCTGGTGGACATTCCTGCAGTCAGCATGCCAATTCTACGCTCCCTCAAAACTTGAGACATCTGTGGCATTGTGTTATGTGACAAAACTGCACATTTTAGAGTGTCCATTTATTGTCCCCACAGGTGCACCTGTGTAATGATCATGCTGTTTAATCTGCTTCTTGATAAAAACAGATTATCTTGGCAACGGATAAATGCGCACTAACAGATATGTAAAGAAATGTGTGCACAAAATAAGATTTGTGTGTGTATGGGATCTTTCTGGGATCTTTTATTTCAGCTCATGAAACATGGGACCAACACTTTACATCTTGCGTTTATATTTTTGTTTAGTGTACGTGGACTGAAACCCTTTTTGAAGCTTAGTGTTACAAAGTAGAGGTTCAGGATTTAGTCTTGGAGATAAAAAAGAAGGTTCATTTAAATGTAAAAAAGGAACAAGAAACTCAAAATATATGCCTATGTTCTTGACTAAATGTGTACAGCAATTTGAAACATTTCAAATACAATTTTATAATAAAATAGTACTGGACACAATGACAACATTGTGTGCAACTATCTGAGACACAACCCCCAAAGCATTGTTCTGGGTGATATCAGTAGGTGATCAGGAGAGGCCCAGCCGCCATTTAGAGACCACTCGCAGATTTATAAAACAAGATTTGTACAACCAGAAGAGCATTGTGGAACCCACACATTTCACGGATTAAATAATAATCACAGCATTACTTTGTGTGTGTGTTCCACCCAACTTGTTAAATGGTGAGTGTTGGTTTCCAAACTGACCGGAGCCTACTGAGCAGTAGGATGGCCTGAAACCTCAAAGTTCTGCATCTAGACGTTGAGTGCCTATAGCAGATTTACATTTCTCACTCTTACAAATTCAGCAAGATGAAGTTTCGTGTGTTTCTCACCGATTATCACGAACCCATCTGTATCCCCCTCTGTCGATGACTTCTTGGAAGAGTCTTTATTACGATGTCCGAAAAAACTGAACATACTGACTGACTCCTTACGCTGTCTGCAAAGGCGAAAAAAACAACTAAGACCACATATTGCAACATCATCACGACACTTGGAATGATAAAATGCAGTAAACATTCTGCTGTTGTTACCTTTATGTATGTAGAACCTAGGACTATGCCTGAAAGTTGATCATAGATTGTAATATCAGAACTATATACAATGTGACTTTCAGTTTGATATCATTGTAACTTCCGAAGTATCAAATGTCACGTTTGACCAGCGAACTGACGTTAGCGGCTCTTTCTAACGTCTAGTTAGTTCGGTTTTTATCAAACAAATGCAAATGACTTACCTTACCAGTGTTAGGTTTCTTTAAAAAGTTGAGTAAAGTAACATACAATTTTGCTATTGTTAGATGATCTATGCAATTTCAAGATCTCAACAATGTTGTGTTGTTGTTATTGTGTCTTATGTGTTTCCGGTCATTCCTGTCCTATAAATGGTCCGTGTAGAAACAATTTCGATCATGATCTAATTCTGATCCGTTTTACAATGGTTATACCGCAATATATCGCTTGGATTCGGGTGTTTGGTTATTATACTAAACTTTTAAATGACTGAAGTGTTATTTATAAAAAGTATCCCTTCAGCTGGCATTTCAATATTAATATGAGAGACGATAATTAATACGAGCTTGTATCCTGAGAAAGAATGTAACATAGAACAATGCGGAAACATCGTCATACATTATATTTCCCGCGCTACAACTTGCTTGTCTGATAAACAATCGTTGTGCACAGCAAAATCTTTCGAAATAGCAGTTTTCGAGTCACAAAAAGCCAGGATTAACTCTGATATGCTGTCTCGATATATCAGCAGGCCGATTTGCTTCGTTGGAGACGTTGAGAAGGTAATATGCTAGTGTTATTGGTCCACGGTTAGTTCAGCACTATAAAATGGATTTCTAGTGAGTGATTCACTGTAAGTCGACTCGGACGGAGACGGGAGTGCTGCATCAGTGGAACTCAACGAGCCCGTAAGTACAGTCACAGCGTTTCTATAACGTTGGTTGCAAGACATAACTAACTAGCTAGCTACAGTAGACTGGTTGAACAGTAAGTAGCAAGGAATTGAGAATACAAATATCTGACAAAGACAACACTCAACTGAAAGTGAACATTGTACTTGAGTTTAGTATATTGCCTGATGTAACATTGTTTATTTTCCCCCAGCTTGATGAGGAGCTGAGCGGGGTGGTGGAGGTGCTTGGTATGGTGTCCAACAAAGGGACAATAATGGCCTCTGCATACAACATACTCAGAGAAGACAAAGGCATTCCTTTCGGTAAGTACATAATCCCTCCTGTGGAAAAGGGAATGTGTTCTCAAAGTTAGACTGCTAAATGACATTGTACACAGCAGGGTGACTTCCTGCAACAAAGTCAACAAAATATGTTATCTTCCCAATGTGGGCATATCTCAATGGAGAGCACATACTTGGGATAAATAATAATGGTGGTCTTGGCATATTTTAATTATTGTTGAGGATGGTGTTTCTAGGATGTCGCCCCACAGTATTTGAGGATATTGACCTCTTGCAGAGTCTACTTTTAAACGTACCAAAGACGGTGTTCAACTGGTTTGACATCTCTTTATTTTCTTCACATAATGGTTTAACTAATAGCATTTTAATTTTCTTTCCAGACCTGGAGCTGTACAATGAAGTCCTGAAAGTCATCCATGATTTCCCCCAGCACTATCCATTTGAAATGGCCACCAGTGGATGAGCACTTTGCACTTATTCATTACTTCCTAAAGATCATTGTCAACATGAAACTCCATTCTCTTGTTTGCCATTTTTTTTATCTACTTGTATATGAGTGTTAAATGTATATGTACAGTTTCTTCTATTTCTTCATATGGAAAATAAAAATGAGTGCTTTTATAACGGTCTGTTTAGTCATTACAACAAGATTCATTAATAAACCCAAAATAAGCCGTGTCTCAATTTGTTTGATATCATCATCCTCGACTAAAATCAAGCTTTATTATCTTAACTCAACCAAGTTACTGCATCAACTGTTTATAATATTGTCGTTAGCGGGTCTACTCCTTAGCTAATTAACTTGAACAGCGAGGGTTAGGAGGACTCCTAAACAGTAAAAGCATTTGGCTAGTAATTTTTTTGGGGGGGTGGGCTCCCGAGTGGTACAGGGGTCTAAGGCACTGCATCTTAGTGCTAGAGGTGTCACTACCGACCCTGGTTCAATTCCAAGCTGTATTGCAACCGGCCGTGTTTGGTTCACCCATAGGGCGACGCACAATTGGCCCAGCGTTGTCAGGGTTTTGCCGCAGTAGGCCGTCAATAATTTATTCTGAACTGACTTGCCTAGTTAAATAAAAATGTATATATATTCCCCTCCCATGTTTTCTGATCACCTTTTATTTATTTTTTGACAAGACTAAAAACACCAGCAAATCTGCTTCTTGCGATCAGTCTGCAGTCTACAAATGATTTGTAATTATGTTCCAACCCTCTGACCCTCCGCTCAAGAAAAAAATTGGTCCGTGGCTGAATCTAGTTGATCACTGAGCTAGAGGGGTCTCTGCAATATATATTGTATTTCAAATCTGACCATCTTCTACTCTACTGCATGCATGGCTGTGTTGTAACGCCCTCTGTTGATGCAAAGTGTTCACAAGCTGCTGTACTGCTGGAACCACACTTCTTACCACCATGTGGTGAGGTAGGGACTAAATAACCATCAGCAACACGATCACTGTATTACTTAACCCTAAAATAAAAAGTAGTTTCCCACCCCTGAAAAAACAATGTTTTTGTTTCATTATATCCCATCAGTATATTCATGGGTTGACAAGTTTGAGATTGTTCATCACTTTAGTCTTGGCAAATGCCCTCCAAATATTATGACATCTATGCATGGTTCACATTCTTTACCTGAAATCTGAGATGCACAATTGACTGAATATCACCGGGTGTAAAATTCTAATTGTTATTGTAATTTTCTCATCTATAGGACCAGCCCATGCAGTATGTGCGTAAAGGCAGTATTTCATTCTGTAATAAACACTGAGAAAGGTTTCATTTCTCAATGGAATTGTATTTAAGACCTGTTTTGAAATGAAAAATAAAATATTGCTTAATGGCAATTGTATGTCTGTGTATATCATCGAAGCACAGGAGCTGTAATGATTGTCTGATAGTGCTAATGTTATATGATATGCTGCTTGCTATATTGTGCTTCTTGGTGAGTGTGAGAGGAGCAGCTGCAGGGCAGCTGCCATATTGTGGGATGTTCAGACAAACTGTAGTGGGGATTGTTATGTTGCTATCACTGTCACTTGACATCATTTATCCAACCAGAGACAGTCTGTCAAAGATAACTGTCTTTTTGAGAGAGAGAGAGAGAGCTAACAGTCTCTATGAGTAACAGAGTCTGATTAAATCTTAGTTTACATACCAAGACATATCTCTTCTATTAGCTTCGTGGCTCTTTCCCATGAATGAAACAACTCTCCATCATACAATATGAACTGACATGTCTAAAACAACCTCTCCCCAGTTTCACACATCTATCCCAGTATCATGCCTATCAGGGGCCCATCTGAAAGGTTTGACTATGCAAATAGTCTTGGTGCTCCGGTACCACTTGCCGTGCGGTAGCAGAGGGGATAGTCTATGACTGGGGTGGCTGGAGTCTTTGACAATTTTTAGGGCCTTCCTCTGACACAACCTGGTATAGAGGTCCTGGATGTTGTACTGGGCCGAACGCGCTACCCTCTGTAGTGCCTTGCGGTCGGAGGCCGAGCAGTTGTGCAGCTGTGATGCAACCCATCAGGATGCTCTCGATGGTGCAGCTGTAAAACATTTTGAGGATCTGAGGACCCATTCCAAATCCTTTCAGTCTCCTAAAGGGGGAATAGGTTTTGTCATGCCCTCTTCACGACTGTCTTGGTGTGCTTGGACCATGTTAGTTTGTTGGTGATGTGGACACCAAGGAACTTGAAGCTTTCAACCTGCTCCACTACAGCCTCGTCAATGAGAATGGGGGCATGCTCGGTCCTCCTTTTCCTGTAGTCCACAATCATCTCCTTTGTCTTTATCACGTTGAGGGAGAAGTGCTTGTCCTTGCACCACATGGTCAGGTCTCTGACCTCCTCCCTATAGGCTCTCTCATCGTTGTCGGTGATCAGGCCTACCACTGTTGGGTAAGGGTATGTAACACTTTGAAGTCACATTTTGTACAGTTTGAACACTTATTTTTTTATTATACTACATTTTTAATCCAAGCCTCTGTGGTGCTTGTACACCAGCTGCAATGGAAATGCTGTAAAAAAATAAATAATAATAATGAAAAGGAAAAAGGTCACACACCAGATTCTCTGCAGCTTCACGTCTCTCTAAATGACAGGCCTTGGCAGAAGATCTCTTTGGAAATTATTTAGTGAAATACCATGGATGCCACTGCAAGTCCTGCCCAAGGTCTTATTCATTAGAACACTTTGAATGCTGCAGATAGAACATGAAACCTTTAGAATGTGTCTGATTGGTCATGGAACATTTAGAATGTTGCAGATAGAACATGGAACCTTTAGAATGTTGCAGATATGATATGGAACCTTTAGAATGTTGCCATATTTATATCTGCAGCAACGCTCTGAACATTGGACTCTGTTGAACAACATGTCTAGTCATGACACTATTTGGTGTTCTTGCCTCTTGGATGACAGACTGTGCAAACTCCCAACTGATGGAGAGACAAGACAACCTGGGTTGGAGTCCTCTATTCTCCATCAGAGCCTGCTGTCTATAGTTTTGTTTTGCAGTCTCATGTTTAGTCGCTGCATCCCAAGAGATGTCAGGAAGCCGCCCTTCAAACTCCCTGGCCGGTGGTGGCAGGGCTGGCATCGGTCCTGGCGCCCGGCTCTGTTGGTTTAACATAGCCTGGCCCAGACACACACCCTGAACCCAGCTACCGACCCAGTACTCACTCTCACAGTGCCAGAGCATGGCTTTCACAACAACCACACTGAATAATAATAACACTATATGCCACTGTGCAGACACTTTTATCCAAATTGACTTACAGCATAGCATCCCTGTGGGAATTGAACCCACAACCTTGGATTTGGATAGTGTCCTGCTCTTACCAATAGAGCAACACAGGACTTCAATTCCAGCCATGCAGTTATCAAGCATCATTCCTTGAACATTCTCAGAAGTAGAACTTTTTGGCAGATATGTTCTGTGGTTTGACATCTTTATAATGTGTGGAAGAAGAAGCAGCATGGTCCCTGTCACAGTGTAGATGTAGATCACTGTCCCCCTCCAGCTAATGAGCACCCTTCAACTAGGGAAGTTTCTGGCCGATTCCTCAGGATGACATTTTAAGTACTGTGAAAGACAAATATATGAGGCTACTAATGCCACCAACATGTGTCCTATTGTCAATATAGGTTGGTAATTTGTCATTTGAGCAAGTTTGTGAACCTGGGATCTTGTGATAGTGAGTGACCTTGATGAAGTCGCTAGGTGTCTTCATTACATCTCAGAAAAACATATTGTGTCAACATCTGTAGTCCTTCTGGCCCGTTGCACCAAACCTGATACATCTCATGGGAAGATTGTTAACCTTTTCAGTTGGAGCAATCCCTCTTTCTCAGACATTTTTTATTGACGTCCTCAGGAGTTGGCATGAAAACCCTCTTGGTCATGTCTCTGTGCTGTAGGTTATAGGAAGGAGACAGGTACAGTGATGATGTCTCTTTCACATTGAAGTCATCCAGATGAGATCTGGTGCTTGCTAGTCCCTGAACAGTGCTGGGTTGCTGCTTGGAGTGGATCCAAGATGTTATTCAATGGTCATTGATCAATAATATGTTCAACCTATTCCTTTCCTTTAACAGATCATTCACGCCATCCCTACACTCTTAGAAAAAAAGTGCCATCTAGAACCTAAAAGAGTTCTTCGGCTGTCCCCATAGGAGAACCCTTTAAAGAACCCTTTTTTGGTTCCAGATAGAACCCTTTTCACAGAGAGTTCTACATGGAACCAAAAAGGGTTCTCCTGTGGGGACATCCGAAGAACCCTTTAAAAACCCTTTTTTCTAAGAGTGTAGCAGTTGGGTGGCCTACATGTACTCCAGACCTAGGTCAAAATTATAACTCAAACTCTTGAGGTGCACTTGATTTAATTAGTTTGACCAACACACAAGGTGGGCCGTGTTTGCACTTTTGGTATTATTACGTTGGCTTCATTGTAGGCTAGCCTACCGGGCAAGTTAAATCAAGTGCACCTCCAGGTTTTGAAAGTATTTGGCTGACAGTAAGTATTGGCTCCAGGTCTGCAGTCCTCATGTGTTTTACCTATAAATCATAATTAGGGCCATATTGCCCCTGTCGACTTTTAGTGGCATGTCAGTGAGGATTGATATTTGACTCAATGGATCATGCTAGAAACTTGATCACTCTGAACCGGAAGGGCAACAGAGGTTCACCATGACTGTGTGTGGGTTCAATGGGACTCCGTAGTCTACAGATATGAATATAGACATATACAGTAGTCCAACTAACGTTATTTATTTCATTGTAGCACTTTAATAACATTAGAGGTTGGGTGGGAGGGATGTTGCACGTTGATAGGCCACAACATGGTTTAGTTGGTATGAATGATGACTGAGAAAACAAGGTGGTCTGACCTCAATGTTGTAGAGTGAACAAAAACGGAATGACTATTGATGTTATCAACGTCAAGAATGTGCAATAACCTATACTCATATTTCTTTCCATCAATCCGTTTGACAACAGTGTGATTGTCGGTGCGCTTCATAAAAATTCAGTGTTCCAGTGCAGCCCCCTTGTGCAGGTTTGAACCGATTCGAGCAGGTTGATCACAGTGGCTCTCTCCTGCTTTAGGACTAAACCGGGGATTAAAAAGGTTGCCCACCGGACTATGTATTTCAGAGCAAATTAGCTGACTATTACTGTGATTCAGTGTATTTAAATAAGAATCAAGGGACGGTTTAATTGATTTGAAACTATGTTATGTAACATACGTGTCAAGTGCACTGTAGGCTATTGAACATCAGGTCATCTCCAGAGAGAAATTTGTTGTAGGCAAATGACAATCGCATGTGTTGTATGTTGTGTTGCAGATCGAAATGCTATTTTTTTGAAATGATGATGGGTAACCCTGTCATTTTGATGATGAGTTCAGGGTTGTTTGTGCTTTTAAATGAATCAATCCTTTGATCTGGGAGCATTAACTAGTTCTCAGAGTAATTCTCAGGAATTATACATTTATAATGACATATTTACAATGAAATATTTGATATGAAATAAATCAATTGAAATGGAATTCAAGAACTGTAAAACTTTTTTGGAACTAAATGGGGAAAATTTCAGAAGAAAAAAGTTTTTTACCATATCCTGCAAATTACTGCTATAGAGGCAAAAGGTAACTGAGAATAATTTGGCATCAGAATCCATTCTATCGGGTGAATGAAACAGAGGATCTGACAGAGACTAGTAGTTCTGGTTCCCTTGGTAGTCATTATGTTACACCTGCAGTTATTCCCTCACTGGAGACTTCATGTGCAACCTGTTCCTATAAACGATTACACTGGCCCAAATTGATCTGGCATTAATTCATGTTTTGTATTATGGTGTTGGTGCCCATCTAGTGTGTACATAAGTCATAACACTCTTCAGTGTGTGTGTGTGTGTGTGTGTGTGTGTGTGTGTGTGTGTGTGTGTGTGTGTGTGTGTGTGTGTGTATATATATATATATAAAACAAAAACAAAAAACAAGTATGAGACCCAACACCAATGTCCATTGAAATAATAATAAAAGCCAGGTGTTTAGCCGTGAGACAGCGGCTGACAGCCTGAGGGTGACGTTGCTGATGACCGACAGCGTGGACCATCCCTGCAGCCCCAGTGCTGCGGCCGAGGCCAAGAACCACAACATTTGTCTGTTCACCATCAGGCTGTCGGACTACCCAGGCAGGGACTGGCCCACCAACCCCAGGCTACGTTCCATCGCCAGCACCCCGCCACAGCAGCACGTCCTCAGCCTCACAGACAACCTGCTGGAGGCTAAATTGAAACATACATTACTGAGCACTGAGTGTGAGCTATTATTGTTTAGAATGTGCTTGTCAACACGGGTAAGTCCCTTTTTTTGTAATCATCCATTGGGAATGTAAAGATAATTATCTCTGAGGTGTATATTTAAATGTTGCTTCTCTTACATTGTGTGATGTATTGTTGTCTCTACCTTTTTGCCCTTTGTGCTGTCGTCTGTGCCCAACAATGTTTGTACCATGTTTGTGCTGCTGCCATGTTGTGTTGCTACCGTGTTGTTGTCATGTTGTGTTGCTACCATTCTGTGTTGTTGTGTTAGGTCTCTTTATGTAATTTTGCGGTGTCTCTTGTCGTGATGTGTGTTTTGTTCTACACTTGTATTTTGAATCAAATCAAATTGTATTTGTCACATGCGCCGAATACAACACCTTACAGTGAAATGCTTACCATCCCAGCCCCTGTCCGCGCAGGAGAACTTTTGCCTCTTGGTAGGCCTTCATTTGAAATAAGAGTTTGTTTTTAACTGACTAGTTAAATAAAAAATCTATAAAATAATTATCTTGGTTTCAGTACCCACAGCCAAAGTCTTGTCTATGTGATATAGGAGAGAAGGAAGCCTAGTGAGTCCACTTTCTTATCTGTCTCATCAGCTAACCTAGATAGTGTCAAACTCATTCCACAGAAATCCTAGTGTCTGCTGGTTTTTGTTTTCTCCTTTCAATTAAGACCAGGTGAAAGGTGAAAGGAGTTATTTACAAATTAGTGACCTTAATTCATCAAAAGCATCCTCTAGTACCCAGTTAACGTCATACACTATAACGGTCAGTTCATCAGGAAGTACACTGAAATTTCAATTCCAATTTTCCTCTTGAAAGGCAATGACTGGTTTGACTGAATTTACATGAAATTGACCTCAAACCTTCACTTCATATTTCCCAGTGTTGTGTCTGTGTGTCGGATCTGGTGTGTTGAGGTGTCCAGGTTGACAGAGGTTTACTCTGCAGTAGGAGCAGTAATCCTCAGACAGGTCTGTGTTATTGCTAGCAAGTTCACCAGCTGGACAACCATTTGCTATAACCCCCCTACACACCCTCTGCATGCAACCAGGGGCTCTCCCAGGGTTAGTACCCCATTCCCATTAGGGAGATGAGAGGTTATATGGCACAGAGGCCCCTGATTCTGTTGAGTTGACTGAGGCTATACGGCACAGAGGCCGCTGACTCTATTGAGGTTACTAAGGCTATATAGCACAGAGGCCACAAAATGGCGCAGACAGAGATGGTCGCCTCGCTTCGAGTCCTTAGGAAACTGTGCAGTATTTCGTTTTTTATGTATTATTCCTTACATTGTTACCGCCCAATTTTTCAGTTTTTGATTTGTTAAAAAAGTTTGAAATATCCAATAAATGTCGTTCCACTTCATGATTGTGTCCCACTTGTTGTTGATTCTTCACAAAAAAATACAGTTTTATATCTTTATGTTTGAAGCCTGAAATGTGGCAAAAGGTCGCAAAGTTCAAGGGGGCCGAATACTTTCGCAATGCACTGTATCTTACATTACTCCAATCATATACAGTTGAGTACAGTTGAAGTCGGAAGTTTACATACACCTTAGCCAAAAACATTTAAACTCAGTTTTTCACAATTCCTGACATGTAATCCTAGTAAAAATTCCCTGTCTTAGGTCAATTAGGATCACCACTTTATTTTAAGAATGTGAAATGCCAGAATAATAGTAACGAGAATGATTTATTTCAGCTTATATTTCTTTCATCACATTCCCAGTGGGTCAGAAGTTTACATACACTTAATTAGTATTTGGTAGCATTGCATTTAAATTGTTTAACTTGGTTCAAATGTTTCAGGTAGCCTTCCACAAGCTTCCCACAATAAGCTGGGTGAATTTTGGCCCATTCCTCTTGACAGAGCTGGTGTAAACTGAGTCAGGTTTGTAGGCCTCCTTGCTCACAGACACATTTTCAGTTATGCCCACAAATGTTCTATAGGACTGAGGTCTGGGCTTTGTGATGGCTACTACAATACCTTACTTTGTTGTCCTTAATCCATTTTGCCACAACTTTGGAAGTATGCTTGGGGTCATTGTTCATTTGGAAGACCCATTTGCGACCAAGCTTTAACTTCCTGACTGATGTTTTGAGATGTTGCTTCAATATATCCACATAATTTCCTGCCTCATGATGCCATGTATTTTGTGAAGTGCACTAGTCCCTCCTGCAGCAAAGCACCCCCACAACATGATGCTGTCACCCCCGTGCTTCACAGTTGGGATGGTGTTCTTCGGCTTGCAAGCCTCCCCCTTTTCCTCCAAACATAACGATGGTCATTGTGGCCAAACAGTTCTACTTTTGGCTTTTTTTATGGCGGTTTTGGAGCAGTGCTATAGGACTTGTTTTACTGTGGATATAGATACTGTTGTACCTGTTTCCTCCAGCATCTTCACAAGGTCCTTTGCTGTTGTTCTGGGATTGATTTGGACTTTTCGCTCCAAAGTACGTTCATCTCTAGGAGACAGAACGCGTCTCCTTCCTGAGCGGTATGGCGGCTGCATGGTCTCATGGTTTTTATACTTGCGTACTATTGTTTGTACAGATGCATGTGGTACCTTCAGGCATTTGGAAATTGCTCCCATGGATGAACCAGACTTGTGGAGGTCTACAATTTGTCTTCTGGGGTCTTGGCTGATTTCTTTTGATTTTCCCATAATGTCAAGCAAAGAGGCACTGAGTTTGAAGGTAGGCCTTGAAATACATCCACAGGTACCCCTCCAATTGACTCGCATGATGTCAATTAGCCTCTCAGAAGCTTCTAAAGCCATGACATAATTTTCTAGAATTTTCCAAGCTGTTTATAGGCACAGTCAACTTAGTGTATGTAAACTTCTGACCCACTGGAATTGTGATACGGTGAATTATAAGTGAAATAACCTGTCTGTAGACTATTTTTGTTGATGTCCTAACCGACTTGCCAAAACAATAGTTTGTTAACAAGAAATTTGTGGAGTGGTTGAAATTCTCCAGCCTATGTGCATGTAAACTTCCGACTGTATATACTGTATTTTATACCATCTATTGCACCTTGCCTATGCCGCTCGGTCATCGGTCGTCCATATATTTATACGTACATATTCTCATTCACCCCTTTAGATTAGTGTGTATTAGGTAGTTATCTGAGAATTTTTAGATTACTTGTTAGATTTTACTGCACTGTCGGAACTAGATGCACAAGCATTTCACAACACTCGCTTTAACATCTGCTAACCATGTGTATGTGACCAATACAATTTGATTTGACACTATTAAGTTGACTGAGGCTATGCGGCACAGAGGCCCCTGACACTATTGAGTTGACTGAGGTTATTCGGCACAGAGGCCCCTGACACTATTGAGTAGACTGAGGTTATTCGGCACAGAGCCCTCTGACACTATTGAGTTGACTGAGACTGTATAGGCTTCTACTCAGGGTTTGAGGCGGATCATATACAGAGGTCACAGAAAGAGCATAGACAGGGGATTTACGCACCGAACGATCACAGTCACCTACACACACACAAACAAACACCATGGGAATGTTATGGGAACAACCAGGGATGAAAAAGGGCCCCAATAATATGTTATGTCCAATGATCTGTCCTCTGATGGAATGATATCTCCATTCCTGTGTAATTTGCATGGGCGAACAAGCCAGTCTGGATCTGACGGTACTCCAAGTCCTGAAGGATTTTGTGTATATTCTTTGTTTTGTCCTGAGATAATCTGTCGTGACAGAAGCAGTGTTTTTATATGCGTTGATGTTCGTTGGAATGTTTTTACATAGGTCGATGGCTGTACGGATGCATTCACTGTCTGGTCTCTGGTGTCACTGTAGGGGGAACCTGGTATCAACGGAAGGCCTGGGATGGAGGGTATCGAGGTACTGTAGCATGCATGACTAAACCAATCTACACAGGTATATTGTTGACTTATAGCTGATGTAAAGATTTCTATTGAGCTCTCTCCTGTTGTTTTAGGGTCTGCCCGGCACTAGAGGGGATAAGGTGAGATACCAGTACTACTTGGTGATCTTAAATTCATTACAGTACATGTGCAAAAACAACTGACCCATGATTGGATGCTGAATCATAGAGAAACAGCTGGTCAAGGTCCCAATGCTACCCTGACAACAAACAGTAGTGATTGTTCTACACTACATGCTAGCTAGATAATATCAGTCTGAACCAGTGCCCATGGTCCTCTGGCACGCCACTGTTTACAAAGGCTCAGCGCACTCAAAATTCAGTTTTTCTCAGCTTTTTCCTGTATTCCAGGGGAAGAGAGACAAGTGCGGCGCCCCCAGGATGAAGGGAGATCAAGTAGGTTTTTTATGAATTACTCTCCCCACTCTCCCCATGCCTCTGCTCTGTTCATTGTGAATGGCTCTCCTCAAAGCGAACTGCTGCTCAGTGCATTCTTTTGGCTTTCCGACTGTGGATGAAATGCATTGTTATGTGAAGAAATAGCTACAGTATACGCTAGACTTAACAGCCTGTAAGCTTGTAACTGTGAGTGAGAATTGCACATATCCTCAATAGGCTGTTTTGTCCCTTTTCCCCTCCCGACTGTGACCTGTTCCCACGGGGGCCAGACGGACCTCCAGGCCCTCAGGGACCCAGAGGAGAGCAGGTGACTCGATATAATACAATACAACTTTTATGGCCATAAATCCCACTCCCCACACAACACTCTGCCCATTCATACCTGTGTGTGAATGAGTGAGGGGTCAAATTGAACGATTCCTGTGTCTACACCCCCACATCTGACCCTCCACTGGAACCATCAGTATCTCATGGACATGCACACTGAGTATGAAGCTCTTCTCCCAGTCTGCACTTGTGGAATGTGAGTCCTGGCTAAGTTCTTATCCTTGTCCTAGTGGAGCCTATCTAAAGCAGTCAATCCAAGCCTGCAGTGCACTGTCTTTATCTCCCACCAGACTATTGTCCAGCAGGATTAGTGTTTTGCACATGTTATCCACTCCCTCTTAATTCCTCCTTAAATGCTTTTCACACCCCTCCAGTGTTGCCATGACGACAGTAGTCCATCGTCTGAATACGGTTGGTGGTTTTTAGATTTGAGTTTCAGACCTGGTCCAGACCATGTTCACATGGGGAGTGGAAAAATAATTTGATTGACCACACCCTGACCCTCCAAAATATACATGACCTGTTTGCCATACCATACTTTGTTCTTACATTTCCAGGAGAGAGACATTTTTTAAACTCCCAATCACGGCCGATTGTGATACAGCCTGGAATCGAACCAGGGTCTGTAGTGATGCCTCTAGCACTGAGATGCAGTGCCTTAGACCGCTGCACCACTTAGTGGAGGTCCTGGGGACCAGGGCCCTGAAGGACCTGTAGGACCCAAAGTAAGGATGATGCTAAACTTCCTATACCTCCAGAAATGTTCTAGATAAAGATTACAGTTAAAATGTACAAAGAAAGTTGGGGAAAGGTGAATGATGCCCCTCTTTCCCAGGGTGACCTAGTGGAGTGACGGAACATCCAGGGGATACTGGCATTGGGTTTCCTACACCTAAGGCCAGTTTAAATCTGTTGTTAGCGGTGACTCTCTAGGGGTGATCTCTCTAGTGATCTCTCTAGTGATATCTCAGACTCTAATCCTAATTTATCCTGTGTCCTATGGTGATAAAGGAAACCAGGGAAGACCTGGACCCACCAGTCCCATGGGTATGAGTGAACCAGGGCTGCTGGTAAGTTCACAGCATTCTTTAGTTTTTATGACTAGATATCTTCCTTACATTAATGCTTGACATAACCCTATTGTAGAATTACCCTGCAGTGTGTCAGGATGTACACTAGGCAGAGACATATTGTAAATAATTGAGCTTTGCTCTTTGCTGACGAATATAAATTATTTTTATCTTCTTTAGTATGTCTACTAGAGTCTGATTGGTCCTCCAGGGCTTCAGGGAACACAAGGGTTCCCAGGAGAGGATCTACCAGGGCCTAAGGTGATACACCATCACTAGCTGTTCCTCCCACTGATTAGTCTAGCTTGGATATGTACTGTATGTGTATGCTATGCTGTATGTGAGATATGACATGTACTGGAGTATTCTCATACTCGTACAGTGAAGTATGTACCTAGATAATGTCTCAGTGTCTTATTGTTTCAGGATGACATGGGTTCAAGGTTCAAAGGTGACAAGGTATGTTGACCCTAACCCTGACATTAACCTAAAACACCTCAAGATGTGAGGTATTGAAGTGCTGTGTGTCTATGGTGATGATGGTCATGAAAACATGGAGTACAGTAGGGCAAGAGTTCTCAAAGTGGGGTAAGTTCTCAAAGTGGGGTAATGCAGGGGGTCCGGCGACAGAATTGTCTCTCTGCCCCAAGTCTAAATTTGTAGAATAGCAGGAAGTGCTTTACAATGTGAAAATGGTCTCTCTGATGCCTTTTAAATGTTCAGTCCCGGGGGCCGAGACTTGATAAGTCCGGCCATGCACTGCAGAAGTCATAGTAAAACCTCTTGTATGCCATTTTTATCACACTGTAGTAGGAGTTGTGTTCTGATATTATGACAGCGTCCTTGATGAGATTGCTATCATAAATGGGGTCCCAACGCAAAAAATGTTTGGGAACCCCTGCATGGGCTATTTACAGATGGGCTATGTAGAGGTGCAATGATCTGTGAGCTGCTCTGACAGCTGATGTTTAATAGTGAGACAGGGTAGGATAGGTATAGGTCTGTAACAGTTTGGATCTAGAGTGTCTCCCCCTTTGAAGAGGGGGATGACCGCGGCAGCTTTCCAATCTTTGGGATTTTCAGACAATATGAAAGAGAGGTTGAGCAGGCTAGTAATAGGGGTTGCAACAATTGCGGCGGATAATTTTAGAAAGAGAGGGTCCAGGTCCTCTAATCAGGGACTGATTCAGTTGTCTTTTCCACAGGGTGACCAGGGCTTCCCAGGGCAGCACGGAACACAGGAAGAGAGAGGAGTCGTGGAGCCAGGGCCAAAGGTGAGTGGATGGCAAAGGTCTCCAATGCAGCATACAATACACAGCTGAGATGAGCAGGTGTTGAATGTGGAGGTGTGTGTCTGATCTGTGGTCGTTTCCAGGGTGAACCAAGACCTGACGGATCCTCTGGGATACCTGGTATACTTGGGGAAGATGGAGTGGTCGAATCTAAGGTAAGCAAGGTGTCAAAGTTAATTTAGAGATCATAGTTCATTAGGTCCCATTGTACATGTACTATAGAGTATAAAGAGCACAGACATTTGAAGTAGTTATTCCATAACTTGTTAACTTGTTTATAGTCTTCATTTTCTTTGTGTCTTGAAACAGGGTGAGATTGGTTTGCCAGGACTGCGAGGGACAGAGGGTGCCTGGGAAAGGTATTCCTGGAGAAAAGGTAGAGTTCTATTTTTTAGGTTTAGGATCTAGAATGTTAAGCCAGACAACCACCCACAGTCCTATAGAATCCTTTGTTAGTTCTGGCCTACCTGCATACACCTATGTTAAACACAGCATTGTCTGCTTCCAGTATAAGAGTCATACTGATTAACTCAAAGTTAAGCAATACAAGAAAGGATATCCTGAATAGTCTACCTTTGAAGTACAGGATGGACAAATATTGCGCTGGGCCTTACACAACTTAATTGAGTGAGTTTACCAGTCACCCTCTCCCGGGTGACAAAATATTGAACATGCCTTATACGTCAGGCTGGCTGAATAAACATTTCCTGAACACAAAGTCAATATATATCTACTACAACTAGACTCCCTGACTGTTGCTGTACCTTCAAAAGGCAATTCCAAGCAATATTATGCGTCATAATGAAATATGATAAGTTATGAATTGCACCTGTATTGATAACGGAAGCTTAAACACAGTAGTAGTGCTTTCAGAGAATCCAGACAGGGTTGGGTGTCCCAAATAGCATCTTATACCCTTAAAGTGTGGTCCACTCCACTCTCGTTGAACTGGGTCCTTTCTATGACTTCTGCAGTGAAACTTTTGACAATGACGACCAAAATGGTCAAGACTGGAGTCCCCTTTTATAGGCCCGCGGACCAATTTCCCCCCCAAAAAACTTACTGTTGATAGTTATATTATTCTAATACATAAGGTGCAATTTGGAAATTTGGTTGTGCGTCACCAGTCACTCAATTAGCCCATGTCATTTTTTTAAGGTTGGTAAATTAGTGTAGTGGCCAGCTATCTAAACTTGTAAGCATGGTTGAATTACAAACCGGGGTAGAGCCCATTGATCATCAGCTATCATGTTAAAAACTGCAAACATTTGCCTTCAACCTATGGCAACCTATGGCCCTTCTTCCAAGATTACGTAGCAGTGAAGACGGGGTTTGTTCGTCCTCTCGTGTACTTTTGTATTTTTCGTATTTTTTTGTACATATATTTCAATTTTATTTTCAATCTCTTTTCAATTTAATTCGATTATACCTTCCGGAAACCAATGTGATATGGAATCGCTATTAGTTTAAATTTTAGAACACATTCACGAACCTCCAGAAGCTAACCAGCTAATTAGCTACACGCTATTTAGTCATTGTTAGCCACTGCTAGCGGCTTTTACCTTCTGCACAGATAACAGCCCTGTTTTTAGCCTGGATAATACTCGCCAGTCTACCAGTATCGGACTATCTCTCCACAACAACGCCGGATTCCTGCCGTAATCCCTGGACCACTACTTCTGATCTTCACAGCTAGCTAGCTACCAGCTAGCTTGCACTCACCGTGGCACCCAGTACCGAAGCTATCCCTGAGGCCCACCTCCCGGCCTACTCAGCTGTTCACCCGAACCCCACTCATACACGGCTAGAGCCCAATACTCCACCGGATCCTTGCTGTAAACTCTGGACCTTGGCACCGGATCACCGCTGCTACCGATTGGCTATAGTGGCTAACGCCACTGCCACGAAGCTAGCACCAGTTAGCCGTGAGCCAGGCGCATCTCCCGGCTAGCAAACTAAATTCTACAATACCTCTTTCGCCATCTGGCTTGGATTCTCTGTCGACACGGCGCCCCGCCGCACCACCACAACTGGTCTGCCGACGAATACTCCATCCGCTGTGCCTTCAACGGGCCTCCGTCGGAGCAGACGCTCCTACTAGCCCCGGGCTACTAACTTTAAATGCCGTGTCGCCCGCGTGCTAGCGTAGTGGCGGCTTCCCTGTTCCATCTACTGCTGCCCCCTGGACACTATGATCACTTGGCTACATAGCTGATGCCTGCTGGACTGTCCATTAATCACGGTACTCCATTCTGTTTATTTAATTTTTTATCTGTCAGCCCCAGCCGCGAACTCAGGCTCTGTGTGTAGTTAATCCGACCCTCTCTACCTAGTCATCGCCATTTTACCTGCTGTTGTTGTGTTAGCTGATTAGCTGTTGTTGTCTCACCTGTTGTTTTAGCTAGCTCTCCCAATCAACACCTGCGATTACTTTATGCCTCGCTGTATGTCTCTCTCAAATATCAATATGCCTTGTATACTGTTGTTCAGGTTAGTTATCATTGTTTTAGTTTACAATGGAGCCCCTAGTTCCACTCTTCATACCTCTGATACCTCCTTTGTCCCATCTCCCACACATGTGGTGACCTCACCCATTACAACCAGCATGTCCAGAGATACAACCTCTCTTATCATCACCCAGTGCCTGGGCTTACCTCCGCTGTACCCGCACCCCACCATACCCCTGTCTGCGCGTTACGCCCTGGATATATTCTACCACGCCCAGAAATCTGCTCCTTTTATTCTTTGTCCCCAACGCTCTAGGCGACCAGTTTTGATAGCCTTTAGCCACACCCTCATCCTACTCCTCTTCTGTTCCGCGGGTGATGTGGAGGTAAACCCAGGCCTTGCATGTCCCCAGGCACCCTCATTTGTTGACTTCTGTGATCAAAAAAGCCTTGGTTTCATGCATGTCAACATCAGATGCCTCCTCCCTAAGTTTGTTTTACTCACTGCTTTAGCACACTCTGCCAACCCTGATGTCCTTGCCGTGTCTGAATCCTGGCTTAGGAAGGCCACCAAAAATTCTGAGATTTCCATACCCAACTATAACATTTTCCGTCAAGATAGAACTGCCAAAGGGGGAGGAGTTGCAGTCTACTGCAGAGATAGCCTGCAAAGTAATGTCATACTTTCCAGGTCCATACCAAACAGTTCAAACTTTTAATTTTAAAAATGAATCTCTCCAGAAATAAGTCTCTCACTGTTGCCGCCTGCTACCGACCCCCCTCAGCTCCCAGCTGTGCCCTGGACACCATTTGTGAATTGATGGCCCCCCATCCAGCTTCAGAGTTTGTTCTATTAGGTGACCTAAACTGTGATATGCTTAACACTCCAGCAGTCCTACAATCTAAGCTAGATGCCCTCAATCTCACACAAATCGTCAAGGAACCTACCAGGTACAACCCTAAATCTGTAAACATGGGCACCCTCATAGACCTCCTGACCAACTGGCCCTCCAAATACACCTCCGCTGTCTTCAATCAGGATCTCAGCGATCACTGCCTCATTGCCTGTATCTGCTACGGGTCCGCGGTCAAACGACCACCCCTCATCACTGTCAAACACTCCCTAAAACACTTCTGCGAGCAGGCCTTTCTAATCGACCTGGCCCGGGTATCCTGGAAGGATATTGTCCTCATCCCGTCAGTTGAGGATGCCTGGTCATTCTTTAAAAGTAACTTCCTCACCATCTTAGATAAGCATGCTCCGTTCAAAAAATGCAGAACTAAGAACAGATATAGCCCTTGGTTCCCTCCAGACCTGACTGCACTCGACCAGCACAAAAACATCCTGTAGCGGACTGCAATAGCATCGAATAGTCCCCACGATATGCAACTGCTCAGGGAAGTCAGGAACCAATACACGCTGTCAGTCAGGAAAGCAAAGGCCAGCTTTTTCAAGCAGAAATTTGCATCCTGTAGCTCTAACTCCAAAAAGTTCTGGGACACTGTAAAGTCCATGGAGAACAAGAGCACCTCCTCCCAGCTGCCCACTGCACTGAGGCTAGGTAACACGGTCACCACCGATAAATCCATGATAATCGAAAACTTCAACAAGCATTTCTCAACGGCTGGCCATGCCTTCCTCCTGGCTACTCCAACCTCCAACAGCCCCCCCCCCCCCCCCATAGACCCATAGACCCATAGAAATCAGCTGAGCTTGACAATCTGGAACCTCTATTTCTGAAACTATCCGCCGCCATTGTCACAACCCCTATTACCAGCCTGTTCAACCTCCTTTTCGTATCGTCTGAGATCCCCAAGGATTGGAAAGCTGCCGCGGTCATCCCCCTCTTCAAAGTGGGAGACACCCTGGACCCAAACTGTTACAGACCTATATCCATCCTGCCCTGCCCATCTAAGGTCTTCGAAAGCCAAGTCAACAAACAGATCACTGACCATCTCGAATCCCACCGTACCTTCTCCGCTGTGCAATCTGGTTTCCGAGCCGGTCACGGTTGCACCTCAGCCACGTTCAAGGTACTAAACGATATCATAACCGCCATCGATAAGACAGTACTGTGCAGCCGTCTTCATCGACCTGGCCAAAGCTTTCGACTCTGTCAATCACCATATTCTTATCAGCAGACTCAGTAGCCTCGGTTTTTCTAATGACTGCCTTGCCTGGTTCACCAACTACTTTGCAGACAGAGTTCAGAGTGTCAAATCGGAGGGCATGTTGTCCGGTCCTCTGGCAGTCTCTATGGGGGTGCCACAGGGTTCAATTCTCGGGCCGACTCTTTTCTCTGTATATATCAATGATGTTGCTCTTGCTGAGGGCGATTCCCTGATCCACCTCTACGCAGACGACACCATTCTGTATACATCTGGCCCTTCCTTGGACACTGTGCCATCTAACCTCCAAACAAGCTTCAATGACATACAACACTCCTTCCGTGGCCTCCAACTGCTCTTAAACGCTAGTAAAACCAAATGCATGCTTTTCAACTGTTCGCTCCCTGCACCCGCACGCCTGATTAGCATCACTACTCTGGATGGTTCGGACCTAGAATACGTGGACATCTATAAGTACCCAGGTGTCTGGCTAGACTGTAAACTCTCCGTCCAGACTCATATCAAACATCTCCAATCTAAAATCAAATCTAGAGTCAGCTTTCTATTTCGCAACAAAGCCTCCTTCACTCACGCCGCCAAACTTACCCTAGTAAAACTGACTATCCTACCGATCCTCAACTTCGGTGATGTCATCTACAAAATAGCTTCCAATACTCCACTCAGCAAACTGGATGCAGTTTATCACAGTGCCATCTGTTTTGTTACTAAAGCACCTTATACCACCCACGACTGCGACCTGTATGCTCTAGTCAGCTGGCCCTCGCTCCATATTCGTCGCCAGACCCACTGGCTCCAGGTCATCTACAAGTCCATGCTAGGTAAAGCTCCGCTTCACTGGTCACGATGGCAACACCCACCCGTAGCACGCGCTCCAGCAGGTGTATCTCACTGATCATCCCTAAAGCCAACACCCCATTTGGCCACCTTTCCTTCCAGTTCTCTGCTGCCTGTGACTGGAACGAATTGCAAAAATTGCTGAAGTTGGAGACTTTTATCTCCCTCACCAACTTTAAACATCTGCTATCTGAGCAGCTAACCGATCGCTGCAGCTGTACATAGTCCATCGGTAAATAGCCCACCCAATTTACCTACCTCATCCCCATACTGTTTTTATTTATTTACCTTTCTGCTCTTTTGCACACCAGTATCTCTACCTGCACATGACCATCTGATCATTTATCACTCCAGTGTTAATCTGCTAAATTGTAATTATTCGCCAACCTCCTCATGCCTTTTGCACACAATGTATATAGACCCTTTATTGACTTGTTTATTGTTTACTCCATGTGTAACTCTGTGTTGTTGTCTGTTCACACTGCTATGCTTTATCTTGGCCAGGTCGCAGTTGTGAATGAGAACTTGTTCTCAACCAGCCTACCTGGTTAAATGAAGGTGAAATAAATAAATAAATGTGTAGAATTGCAGGAAATTAGCTGTAAAACTGCTCATTTTTATCTCCACCCCATGGCAAAATGATTAGAAATGCAGCAAACTTGCTTTAAAACTGCAACATTTTCTCTATGCCCCATGGCAAAATGTGTAGAATTGCAGTAAATTAAATTTAAAACAGATTTTTTTCCCCTTCGCTATTACGAGGGGGCCGCTAAAATGTTTTACTCGCAAGTTGGAGGGGTATGGATGTGGGTACACAGACCCACGAGCCACTGGGGCCCCTTATGATGAGTTCAGATTTTTAGTGGGCCCCACCCCCATCAAAGTTGCCCATCCCTGCTGTAGATGTTAGAGAACGTTAGGGTTTAAGGCGGGTCATCTTTAATAGAGGAGGCATTAGGATTTATGCCTGGGTTTGGATTTAAGTGTTTTTTGAAGGGAATTCTAGGGGCTAAGTTTAGGGTTCGATTATATGGCTGTTACGAGTGTCATCTGAGGTTCTTAGTCAAGTTACATGTGTGGAAGGCCACTTGGAATTCTTCAACTTGGGTGGTTTTCCGACTTGAGATCTTCACCCAACATTTTTAAGAAAGTCTCCCATTGACATCAACGAGTCTGAGATGTGCCTATCTACATTTTCAAGCAGGCCTTCTATGCAAATGTTTCCCAGAAGCATTGACAAGAAGCCAGCAACCATTGTTTTGCTTCACTGCATTTTACAGCCTGGTATCATAGACTAGACATAACCAGTGGTGATTTTAGCATGGAAATCTTGGTGGGGGAAAAATCAATGTTGGGATGCATGCCAGCAAAGCCACTACGCAATACAACACTAAAAAATACAATAATTGCACAATAACGGTGAGGAATGGTGCCCACAAACTGTTAGTTTGTCCCAACTGCATTGATTACCAACAACTACGAGACAGCCTACAGGGAGGAGGTGAGGGCTCTGGGAGTGTGGGGCCAGTAAAATAACCTCTCACTCAACGTCAACAAAATGAAGGAGATGATCGTGGACATCATGAAATTTTAGAGGGAGCACCCCCCTATTCACATCGACGAGACAGCAGTGGAGTAGGTGGAAGGTTTTAAGTTCCTTGGCGTACACATCACTGACAAACTGAAATGCTCCACCCACACAGGCGGTGTGGTGAATAAGGCGCAAAAGCGCCTCTTCAACCTCAGAAGGCTGAAGAAATGTGGCTTGTCACCCAAAACCATCAAACTTTTACAGATGCACAAATGACAGCATCCTGTAGGGCTGTATTATCACCTGGTATGGCAACTGCACCGCCCACAACCGCAGGGCTCTCCAGAGGGTGGTGCGGTCTGCGCAATGCATCACCTGGGGCAAACTACCTGCCCTCCAGGACACCTACAGCACCCGATGTCACAGGAAGGCCAAAGGAAGGCCATCAAGGACAGCAACCACCCGAGCCACTGCCTGTTCACCCTGGGGACAGAGAGAGTGACAGCTTCTATCTCAAGGCCATCAGACTGTTAAATAGCCATCACTAGCACAGAGAGGCTGCTGCCTATATACACATACTTGAAATCATTGGCCACTTTAGTAAAGTGACTTGTTTTCCATTTGTTAATATCAATTTAATAATGTTTACATATCTTGCATTACTCGTCATGTACAGGTATATTATATACTGCATTTTATACTATTCTACTGTATCTTAGTCTATGCCGCTCTGAGATTGCTCGTCCATATATTTACATATTCTGAATTCCATTCCTCTACTTAGATTTGTGTGTATTGGGTATATGTTGTGAAATTGTTAGATATTACTTGTTAGATATTGCCGCACTGTCGGAACTAGAAGCATAGAAGCACGTGTATGTGACCAATAAAATGTGATTTGATTTGAGCAGTCCCAAAACCTTACCACTGCTACACCTGGCTATCCGCGGAGCCTTGTCTGGCAGTGAAACAGTTCATTCAGCCTCATTTACTGCCTTTTTAAAAAGAAACATAGCTGATATGGCTGATTTGCTGAAACAAATGTGGTTTCTAATGACAATTGAGATGTACAAACTATGGCATGAGGGGATGACAAGCGGATGAGGCAATCCGTAATTTAGATTAAGACATTAATGAGCGAGCAGCGACGGATGTAGTCAATAACTATTTGTTCAGCACTTTTGAAATGTACAGCAACAGAATTGAGAACATGGGCTGTTCTTAAAGTGTTCTCCCTGTACACCAAGTCAGAACAGTAGGATAAATAAAGGGGGCAAAAAAGCAGACAATGAAAGCTCTTACAATATTTGATGATTGCATTTCTCAAAACAGGTTATAGGCTACATGTGCACCACCAATTCAGAACAGTAGACAAAATTAAGAGGGGTAAATAGACCAAATTATTATGGTGAGGCACATGGGCTACTAACAGCTTACTATACAACATACACTTTGTCTTACTTTCTTAGCTACAGTATACTTACAGTTGAAGTCGGACGTTTACATACACCTGTTGGGGGGTTAGGTAGTGTCAACAAAAATCTTCAACACATTCAACCATTGATTTGAGGGCAGAATATATGTTTCATTAATTAGTGTTTGATTAAATCCGCAATCTTTGTTTGTGGTAACCATGGTTCCAAGCAAAGATGTACAATAGAATAAAAAAATTCCATACCATTTGTTCATTAAGCGATTTGAAAGGGATACTGAATATTTTGTAGGCTTACTCTGTAATCAATATTTATGTACTCCCTCCCTTCAGCATTCTTCACCTAATTTACAAAAAGACTTCAATAACAACTAAATATAATAAACAAAATAATGTGTGATTTCTTAGTATCAATCTTTTAAAGCAATATGTTGGGTGAATTTTGGCCCATTCCTCCTGACAGAGCTGGAGTAACTGAGTCAGGTTTGTAGTTCTAGTTGCTCGCACACACTTTTTCAGTTCTGCCCACAAATTTTCTATAGGATTGAGGTCAGAGCTTTATGATGGCCACTCCAATACCTTGACTTTGTTGTCCTTAAGCCATTTTGCCACAACTTTGGAAGTATGCTTGGGGTCATCGTACATTTCCGACCAAGCTTTAACTTCCTGACTGATGTCTTGAGATGTTGCTTCAATATATCCACATAATTTTCCCCTCTCATGATGCCATCTATTTTGTGAAGTGCACTAGTCCCTCCTGCAGCAAAGCACCCCCACAACATGATGCTACCACCCCCGTGCTTCACGGTTGGGATGGTGTTCTTCAGCTTGAAAGCCTCCCGCTTTTTCCTCCAAACATAACGATGGTCATTATGGCCAAACAGTTCTATTTTTGTTTCATCAGACCAGAGGACATTTCTTTGTCCCCATGTAAAGTTGCAAACCGTAGTCTGGCTTTTTTAATGGAGCAATGGCTTCCTCCTTGCTGAGCGGCCTTTCAGAATATGTTGATATAGGACTCGTTTTACTGTGGATATAGATATTTTGTACCTGTTTCCTCCAGCATCTTCACAAGGTCCTTTGCTGTTGTTCTGGGATTGATTTGCACTTTTCGCACCTTCTTTTTGGCTGATTCCTTTTGATTTTCCCATGATGTTGTAACGGGATTCTTCCTGGGAAGGAGAGGAGAACCAAAACGCAGCATGATTGAAGTTCATGGTTCTTTAATTAGAAAACTGAACATGAACACTTAACCAAAACAACAAATGTGAAACCCGAAAACAGTCCCGTGTGGCACTGACACAGGAAACAACCACCCACAAAACCCAACACAAAACCGGCTACCTAAATATGGCTCCCAATCAGAGACATTGACTAACACCTGCCTCTGATTGAGAACCATATCAGGCCCAAACACAGAAACAGACAAACAAGACATCCAACATAGAATGCCCACTCAGATCACACCCTGACCAAACAAAACATAGAAACATACAAAGCAAACTATGGTCAGGGTGTGACAGATGTCAAGCAAAGAGGCACTGAGTTTGAAGGTAGGCCTTGAAAGACATCCACAGGTACACCTGCAATTGACTCAAATGATGTCAGTTAGCCTATCAGAAGCTTCTAAAGCCATGACATCATTTTCTGGAATTTCCCAAGCTGTTTTTTTTATTTCAGCTTTTATTTCTTTCATCACATTCCCAGTGGGTCAGAAATCCACACACACTCAATTAGTATTTGGTAGCATTGCCTTTAAATTGTTTAACTTTGGTCAAATGTTTCAGGTAGCCTTCCACAAGCTTCCCACAATAAGTTGGGTGAATTTTGGCCCATTCCTCCTGACAGAGCTGGTGAAACTGAGTCAGGTTTGTGGGCCTCCTTGCTCGCACACACTTTTTCAGTTCTGCCCACACATTTTCTAGGATGAGGTCAGGGCTTTGTGATGGCCACTCCAATACCTTGACTTTGTTGTCCTTAAGCCATTTTGCCACAACGTTGGAAGTATGCTTGGGGTCATTGTCCATTTGGAAGACCCATTTGTGACCCAGCTTTAACTTCCTGGCTGATATCTTGAGATGTTGCTTCAATATATCCACATAATTTCCCTCCCCCGTGATGCCATCTTTTTTTGTGAAGTGCACCAGTCCTTCCTGCAGCAAAGCAGCCCCACAACATGATGCTACCAACCCCATGCTTCACGGTTGGGATGGTGTTCTTCGGCTTGCAAGCCTCCCCCTTTCAAGTTATGTCGATATAGGACTCGTTTTACTGTGGATATAGATACTTTTGTACCTGTTTCCTCCAGCATCTTCACAAGGTCCTTTATTGTTGTTCTGGGATTGATTTGCACTTTTCACACCAAAGTACGTTCATCTCTAGGAGACAGAACTTGTCTCCTTTCTTAGCGGTATGATGGCTGCGTGGTCCCAAGGTGTTTATACTTGCGTACTATTGTTTGTACAGATGAACTTGGTACCTTCGGGCATTTAGAAATTGCTCCCAAGGATGAACCAGACTCTTGGCTGATTTCTTTTGATTGTCCCATGATGTCAAGCAAATAGGCACTGAGTTTGAAGGTAGGCCTTGAAATACATCCACAGGCACACCTGCAATTGACTCAAATGATGTCAGTTAGCCTATCAGAAGCTTCTAAAGCCATGACATCATTTTCTGGAATTTCCCAAGCTGTTTTTTTTATTTCAGCTTTTATTTCTTTCATCACATTCCCAGTGGGTCAGAAATCCACACACACTCAATTAGTATTTGGTAGCATTGCCTTTAAATTGTTTAACTTTGGTCAAATGTTTCAGGTAGCCTTCCACAAGCTTCCCACAATAAGTTGGGTGAATTTTGGCCCATTCCTCCTGACAGAGCTGGTGAAACTGAGTCAGGTTTGTTTCTCCTTGCTCGCACACACTTTTTCAGTTCTGCCCACACATTTTCTAGGATGAGGTCAGGGCTTTGTGATGGCCACTCCAATACCTTGACTTTGTTGTCCTTAAGCCATTTTGCCACAACGTTGGAAGTATGCTTGGGGTCATTGTCCATTTGGAAGACCCATTTGTGACCCAGCTTTAACTTCCTGGCTGATATCTTGAGATGTTGCTTCAATATATCCACATAATTTCCCTCCCCCGTGATGCCATCTTTTTTTGTGAAGTGCACCAGTCCTTCCTGCAGCAAAGCAGCCCCACAACATGATGCTACCAACCCCATGCTTCACGGTTGGGATGGTGTTCTTCGGCTTGCAAGCCTCCCCCTTTCAAGTTATGTCGATATAGGACTCGTTTTACTGTGGATATAGATACTTTTGTACCTGTTTCCTCCAGCATCTTCACAAGGTCCTTTATTGTTGTTCTGGGATTGATTTGCACTTTTCACACCAAAGTACGTTCATCTCTAGGAGACAGAACGTGTCTCCTTTCTTAGCGGTATGATGGCTGCGTGGTCCCAAGGTGTTTATACTTGCGTACTATTGTTTGTACAGATGAACTTGGTATCTTCGGGCATTTAGAAATTGCTCCCAAGGATGAACCAGACTCTTGGCTGATTTCTTTTGATTGTCCCATGATGTCAAGCAAATAGGCACTGAGTTTGAAGGTAGGCCTTGAAATACATCCACAGGCACACCTCCAATTGAGTTATGTCAATTAGCCTATCAGAAGCTTCTAAAGCCATGGCATCATTTTCTGTAATTTTCCAAGCTGTTTAAAGGCACAGTCAACTTAGTGTATGTAAACTTCTGACCCACTGCAACTGCGATACATAAGTTAAATAATCTGTCTGTAAACAATTGTTGGAAAAATGACTTGTGTCATGCACAAAGTAGATGTCCTAACCGACTTACCAAAACTATAGTTTGTTAACAAGAAATTTGTGGAGCGTTTGAAAAACAAGTTTTTTTTTTTTCTTCAATTTAAAGTTTTATTAAGTTTTCTTGTTTTTCAATCAACCAACAAAACACATTCCACATTCACAGATGTGACAGGCTTTAAAAAAAATAAAAAAAATAAAAAATAATAATACTTTTGAAAAAATAAAAACACAATTAAAATGAATGATAAAGTCAAATAAAAGCATTTATTTTTCTTAATCTATATATTTTCCTTGGTACATATATATATATATATATATATATATATATACATACATACATACGTACATACATACGCACATATACATACACACACACACACATACGCACACGTCCTCAAAAACTAAATAAAAAAATAATAATAAAAATAAAAAAAACATAACACTTGCAGCAGCACTATTAAGGTTCTTATCAGCTATTTCAAGCATTCGCTGAGACGACGGGCCAATAATTCGTTTTTAGGTTTTACAGTACCTTACACAACATGTATCTGCGCATTTCCCTAGTCACCCCGTTCACTCTGCCCAGTTTGAAATATAGTTGAATAGTGGAGACCAGAGTCTATCAAACTTGGGCTGTCTCTTGTGGAGGTCATAAGTGAGCTTTTCAAGAGGAAGAAAGTCAACAATCTGGTCAATCCACATTTTAAATGTAGGAGGAGTATTAGAGGCCCACAATAGAAGAATACATTTCTTAGCAAAGTATGTAATAGTCATAAGCAAATTTTCTCTGTCAGGATCAAGAACAAAGTCCTGCTGGGCATTAAGAAGATAGATACACGGGGTCATATCAAACTGTACCTCTAGTATTTTCTGTGCAGCAGTATGTACAGATTGCCAGAATCTGGCAATCTCCCTACAGCTCCAAAATACATGCATATAGGTTCCGCTTTCAGAGGTGCATCTTTTACAGTTAGGAGACATATCTGTTTTCATTCTATGGAGTCTCAAAGGAGTATAATAAAATTTGTACAAAAATTTGTAATTAGATTCTTTCATTTTTACACTGGTAGAGGAGCAGTATACCCTGTCGCAAACCTCCGCCCATAACTCATCACTGATAGTCAGACCAAGGTCCTTTTCCCAGATTATTTTCAAAGGAGTAAAAGAGGAGCTTCCTTTCTCAGAAATGAGTCTATAGATGTAAGATGTTTTGCCTTTAATTGATTGTGCTGTGACAAGAAGGGTTTCAACTTCATTCAACTGAGTTCTAAACCTCCTCTTGGAGGTAAATGAGGAAATTACATGTCTAATTTGAAGATATTTTTAAAAAATGGGATCTTGGCACATCGAATTCACTGCAGAGCTCTTGAAAGGATTTCAGTGTAGTGGTTTTCTGATGAAATAGGTCTGAAAAGGTCCTGATTCCTAGGGTATGCCAAAGATTAAAGTTGGCATCCCTCAGGGCTTTTGGCAAGTCTGGGTTGCCTACTATAGGCGAGTGAGAACATATTTGGGAGGAAATGCCCAGGTATTTCTTACAGTCCCTCCACGCTAGTAGGGTGCTGTAAATCACAAAGGTTTTGGCTATGTTGCCCACTTCACTAAAGTTATTAATGAATATAATTGAGCTTAAGGGCAATGAACCACAGGATTGGGCTTCTATCTGAATCCACGTTGACTCTTGTCTGTTTGTGATCCATGTTAGCATGTTGCGGATTTGGGCAGACCAGTCTGTTGGATCCCCCGCTCAGTCTCAATTCTGTGTTCCGAATAAAACAAAAACCGGGAACAGTTAGCAACGCACAACGTCTCCCTCTCCCCACCAAAGAAATGCCTCATCCTCTCCACCACGCATTGAGTAAATAACACAGTTGCCCTCGTCCAGACCATAGTAAAAGAGGGGAGAAAAATAAAATCAATAGCCCAGCCTACATATGCCTCTCCCAAGGGACATAGGGAACCCCAGGTAATAATAGCAACAACAAAAAAACAGGGAAATAAAAGTAGGCTGAAACATTAGTAGGCCTAGGTTAGGCTATACAGCCCATCCCTCTCAGTTAAAGCACAATAAATATAAATTGGATGGCTATAATGACATTTAGGGGGTGGATCTCTGGATATCGGCTATATGTCGTCTTACCTCCTTTAGTAATGGCATTAATCGCATTTAGTCATTGGTCTGTTTCTCATTGGCCAGGATTGTCTTTCAAAAAACGTTTTGCCTCTTCGGGAGTTTCGAAGTGTCGCAGGGCTCCTTGGTGAAGAATCCTGAGCTCGTTTGGGTATTTGAATCCCCTGAAGATGCCTCGGTCAATGGAGTATTTCTTCACTTCGTCAAATTCTCTGCGCTTTCGGCGTATTCCAGCTGACAAGTCCTGGTGTAAAGCGAGTTTGGCGTTTCCCACTGTGATGGTCTCTGCGCTTTCGGCGTATTCCAGCTGACAGTGATCTTCAGGTCGTAGCTTTTGAAAGAGGCCCGTGTTCCGAATTTACAATTCCGAGTTGGATGAAAGTTCAAAATGTATTTTCCCAGTCATAACTCGTTTTTCCTGAGTTCCCAGTTGTCTTGAACTCACTAAAGTCAGATTTTGCAGTTCCGAGTTAACAGTTGTTTTGAGCACGGCACAAATCATGCTTCATTGACAGTATGGCCAATGTTGAATGTTTATAGTTTTAAACTAGGAAAAGAGACTCTTAATCTTAGACTTTGGACCACACAGCCACTCCACTGAATCACAGGCTAATAATTGCTAGCCACACTGATTGATTGTTAGCCACACTGATTCCTTCCAAACCACTCATTGTTGAATTTGCAATTTCCAACTTGTTGTGTAATGTTTTTGGCCGATGAACACCAATAAGTTTCATCTATAATTTTACTTCATTATTTCTCTTCATATGACAAGGATTAAAAAGGATTTGCCAGTAGATTGTCGACTTGATTCATGATGATGACTGATCAGTGCAATCAAAGCTATTGTAGATGTAATGTGATTTTACATTTTATCAGTGGCCAATGACCTTGAGCCTTCTTGGATGGGCACTTCTATTGTAACTCTATGGCAGCACCCAAGGGGCTGGAATTTTCTAGCTCTACCCTTAGACTTGGCGATGATGATGTGTCCTCATGAGTGACAGAACACTGAGACAATCACGGTGCAACACTACCACAGAAAACACTGAGCTACGCTGAAACACCTGCATTTTGGAGCTGATTTACTCAAGAAAACAGAAAAGAGACCACGTTTCTATGCGGCTTTATTATCTCAATGATATATATTCTTTTACATTGTTTGCAAACTGATATGTGACGCGTATTAATGCCAAAATAACATGCAAAACAGAAAAGCCCCCCCAACAAATGTTTTGGGGCCCCACCTGCCCTGAAATACGGGTCACCACTGGACATAACATAGTAAATCTAAATCCTGGACACTCAAATTAAGGTCCTGGTGTAAAGCGAGTTTGGCGTTTCCCACTGTGATGGTGTTGTTTTTCGCCGCCTATAGGACTCGTTCCTTGTCGGTGAATCTCAGGAGACGTATGGTGATTGGGCGCGGTGGTTGTCTGGCTGCTGGTGGGGGACTCAGTGCTCGGTGAGCTCTCTCGAGCTCGATTGTACCACATACCTCCTACCCCTTGGCCCTACCCCATTCCCCTGTATCCTCTATCCCGTTCCACCTACCCTGTTTCCCCTACCCCCTAGCTCCTACCTTGTAGCCCCTAACGCGTAGCCCCTAACGCGTAGCCCCTACTCCCTAGCTCCTACCCTCTAGGCCTTTTCCCCTACCCCTAGCTCCTACCCCTAGCCCCTACCCCCTACCTCCTCATTCCTACCCGTAGGACCTACCCCCTATCTCCTACCCCGTAGCCCTACCCCATAGCCCCTACCCTGTATCAGTAACCCCTACTCATAGCCCCTATCCAATAGCCTCTACCCTATTCCCCTGTACCCCCTAACTCCTAGCCCCTACCCCCAGCTCCTACCCTGTAGCCCTGAACCTGTAGCCACTACTCCCTAGCTCCTACACGTAGACCCTACTCCTAGCCCCTACCCACTACTCCCTAGCTTCTAGCCTCTCCCTCTAGCCCCTACCTCCTAGCTCCTGCCCCTACCCCCTAGCGTCTAACCCTAGACCCCACCCCTTACCTCCTAAGGGTTGGGGGGGGGGTGGGGGGGGGCAGCAAAGTACGGGATGTATTTATTATTATTATATATTTTTAACCCCCCCCCCCCCCCAATTTTGCGGTATCCAATTGGTAGTTACAGTCTTGTCCCATTGCTGCAACTCCCGTACGGACTTGGGAGAGGCGAAGGTTGAGGGCCGTGCGACCTTCCGAAACACGACCCAAACAAGCCACACTGCTTATTGACACAATGCCCGCTTAACCTGTAAGCCAGCCACACCAACTGTGATACAGCCTGGGATCGATGCAGTGCCTTAGACCACTGCGCCACTCAGGAGGCCCCCGCAAATTGATTTTAACAAACAATTGGTCCCCCCCAAAATGTGTCCCTCCGTTAAATTGCAAAATCCCAATGTGGCCCTCGAGCCAAAAAGTTTGCCTACCCCTTCCCTAGCTCCTACCCCTGGCTCCTACGCCTAACTCCTACCCTCTGGCTCCTACCCCCTAGCTCCCACCCCTGGCTCCTACACCTAACTCCTACCCCCTAGCTCCTACCTCTAGCTCCTACCTCTAGCTCCTACCCCTAGCTCCTACACCCTAGCTCCTACCTCTAGCTCCTACCCCTAGCTCCTACCTCTAGCTCCTACCCCTAGCTCCTACCTCTAGCTCCTACCCCTAGCTCCTACACCCTGGCATAGACCCTTCATTTGCTGTAGATCTGTTTGCTGACACATATTTTCAACATCTCTTGTTTCTTTTCAATACCAGTGTCCTTTTTTAAAAAGGTCAAATGTTTTTCTTTTTGAAAATTGGCATGTGGAACTGAACTAATGTTTGTTTTTTGTAGGGTTCTGTGTGTATTGTTTGTCTTTGTGTGGCTTATCATATCTTGTCGTATCTGTACATGGATTTCTTCACACATTTCCATACACCCACTATAAATATTTTGTCTATGGTAGGCTCAGATCTGTTTTCTTGTTCAGATTACATCATAATGTTACTAAACCAGTTATCACATCTTCAACAAACAGATGGTATTAACCCATTTGTCTCTCTGTAAGTCAGTTAAAATAGAAAGTAATATAATATAAGCATTTATAAAACAAGTGTAATGCTTTATAACTTGTTATAATGATGTAGAAGACTTTATAAAGTCTGACAAAAACCTTGTCTGTTCCAGTGGTGGGGTGCAGACAGCTGTTGGACCCTGGGCCATGTTGGACCCTGGGCCGTGCCCAGTTCTGGTACGGAGGTTGCCAGGGCAACGGAAACCAGTTTGAGTCGGAAGCCAGGTGCAGGAGCACCTGCGTCCGCACGTAACAGACAGTTGTGCTTTGTTTAAAGAGAGGAGGGCCGTGTGCAAAGCCTGCACATTTCCCAATGTTGATGTCAGAGGGATGCACTGAGGACATGGGGTCCTATCTATCTATGGCTGCATCCCAACTCTCCCAAGGATGTGGAGTGTGTAAGTGCATACTTTGGGATAAGGGTGGAGAATCGGGACACAGCCTCTCTATCAGTTACAGTTTGACCAAAGATCAGGTGAACAACAGCACTGCTACACTGATGCTCCAGAGAGGACCTGTATACTCTATTTCTCTATTGTGTTCTTTATGTAGTCTGTGAACTACCCCCTGTACTGTACAAATATTCTACCTCTTTATATTTTTTATATTTTCACACACCCTTGTTTTTACTCATTGTGTTGCTTCAAATAATTGTCCATTAAAAGACACCTTAACTTCCAAACCAAAAACACTGAACAGATTATCACGGGTCAGGAGTCTCATAGAAATATAGAAATATAGAAATATAATTTTAAGTTGAAATCTTGACTAAGTTCAGCACACGTCTTTAGCTAACAATCTGAATGTAATATTGCGTTAGACCTTCAGAAATCTATAGAACTCATTAAGTACATACTTCTATTTTCATTTGAACATAATATCACTATAACCTATGTTTTACTTGAAGTTGTAAAATATATATATTTACATTGTACAACAAAAGCAAAGAAGGAAATGTGAAACTCAAACAGAATGAATTTAGCTGTTTGGTTGAATAAATATATAATAAAATATAGAATGCCCGAATCATAAGAACCTTTAATAAATACAGTGCCTGGCAAAAGTATTCGGCCCCCTTGAACTTTGCGACCTTTTGCCACATTTCAGGCTTCAAACATAAAGATATAAAACTGTATGTTTTTGTGAAGAATCAACAACAAGTGGGACACAATCATGAAGTGGAACGACATTTATTGGATATTTCAAACTTTTTTAACAAATCAAAAACTGAAAAATTGGGCGTGCAAAATTATTCAGCCCCCTTAAGTTAATACTTTGTAGCGCCACCTTTTGCTGCGATTACAGCTGTAAGTCGCTTGGGGTATGTCTCTATCAGTTTTGCACATTGAGAGACTGACATTTTTCCCATTCCTCCTTGCAAAACAGCTCGAGCTCAGTGAGGTTGGATGGAGAGCATTTGTGAACAGCAGTTTTCAGTTCTTTCCACAGATTCTCGATTGGATTCAGGTCTGGACTTTGACTTGGCCATTCTAACACCTGGATATGTTTATTTTTGAACCATTCCATTGTAGATTTTGCTTTATGTTTTGGATCATTGTCTTGTTGGAAGACAAATCTCCGTACCAGTCTCAGGTCTTTTGCAGACTCCATCAGGTTTTCTTCCAGAATGGTCCTGTATTTGGCTCCATCCATCTTCCCATCAATTTTAACCATCTTCCCTGTCCCTGCTGAAGAAAAGCAGGCCCAAACCATGATGCTGCCAGCACCATGTTTGACAGTGGTGATGGTGTGTTCAGGGTGATGAGCTGTGTTGCTTTTACGCCAAACATAACGTTTTGCATTGTTGCCAAAAAGTTCAATTTTGGTTTCATCTGACCAGAGCACCTTCTTCCACATGTTTGGTGTGTCTCCCAGGTGGCTTGCGGCAAACTTTAAACGACACTTTTTATGGATATCTTTAAGAAATGGCTTTCTTCTTGCCACTCTTCCATAAAGGCCAGATTTGTGCAATATACAACTGATTGTTGTCCTATGGACAGAGTCTCCCACCTCAGCTGTAGATCTCTGCAGTTCATCCAGAGTGATCATGGGCCTCTTGGCTGCATCTCTGATCAGTCTTCTCCTTGTATGAGCTGAAAGTTTAGAGGGACGGCCAGGTCTTGGTAGATTTGCAGTGGTCTGATACTCCTTCCATTTCAATATTATCGCTTGCACAGTGCTCCTTGGGATGTTTAAAGCTTGGGAAATCTTTTTGTATCCAAATCCGGCTTTAAACTTCTTCACAACAGTATCTCGGACCTGCCTGGTGTGTTCCTTGTTCTTCATGATGCTCTCTGCGCTTTTAACGGACCTCTGAGACTATCACAGTGCAGGTGCATTTATACGGAGACTTGATTACACACAGGTGGATTGTATTTATCATCATTAGTCATTTAGGTCAACATTGGATCATTCAGAGATCCTCACTGAACTTCTGGAGAGAGTTTGCTGCACTGAAAGTAAAGGGGCTGAATAATTTTGCACGCCCAATTTTTCAGTTTTTGATTTGTTAAAAAAGTTTGAAATATCCAATAAATGTCGTTCCACTTCATGATTGTGTCCCACTTGTTGTTGATTCTTCACAAAAAAATACAGTTTTATATCTTTATGTTTGAAGCCTGAAATGTGGCAAAAGGTCGCAAAGTTCAAGGGGACCGAATACTTTCGCAAGGCACTGTATCATATGTACAGATAAGACCTACACAGATTATACGATTAACAGTTGTGGTCGATAGTGCAAGCCTACAGTTAAAGGCAAAGTCTGGAAGATTCCTTGCTTCTCAATGCAAATTTGATTAATGATATGCAAATGCCTTATGAGCTTAGTTCAACAGTCTCACCCTGTCACAAAAATAAACGATATTACTCTATTGTTCATGTATTTGTTGTCTATGTAAATAATGTATAGCTTCAAAATATGTTTAAAACTACAATGTCAGTGAATTTGAGAGTGGTTCCATTTCCTCAGTCTCATTGCTCAGCTTACCAAAGAAAGTGGCAATGTCAGGCTGTTGTTTCGACATTTAAACATGACACAGTAATAAGTTCTTTCTTCAGTGCAGTAGTCCGTCTGTGATATCTCTGTATTAAGCAGAGACAGGTGTGGTGGTGTTACTCTCAATTTCAGCCGCTACAGCATCAGGGTTGTACCTGTACTTGTATCCATAGGGCCGTAGATGATAGGTGAAGTATTCCAGCGTGTACATCTCTACAGGGTAGATGTAGTGAAATGATACAATGTGATCTGAACAACAATCTGGGCCCTGGGGGAAAGAACAACGACAGTCTGATTAAGTATATTAATAGTCGTTTAGGTAGTATGCCAAATGCTTTATTAAGCCTGTATAAAACATTATACAAGTGTTTATATAAGGCCCTGCGATAGACATCAAGCTGCCTCACGATACAGTAACAAGATATAGGCTCTTGTCTTATGAGCCTTTCCTGCTCGCACAAACCTTGGCTACTTACTTATAATAAGTACAAAGCCATGAGTAATTATTTTCTTTAGCTACTCATAAGCCATAATCATGACACACTGAATTCTAATCCCAAAGCATCTATGACACCTTTCACAATACATTACACACAATACATTTCTTTGTAGCTGTTTAGATACCACTACAGTCAGAGGCTGGCACCAAGATAGTATTGAATGAGCTGAATTCCGTCATAAGCAAACAAGAAAACGCTCACCCAGAGACGGCGCTCCTCGTAGCCAGGGACTTTAATGCAAGGAAACTTAAATCAGTTTTACCTCATTTCTACCAACATATTCAATGTGCAACCAGAGGGAAAAGAACTCTAGACCACCTTTACTCCACACACAGAGATACATACAAAGCTCGCCCTCCATTTGGCAAATCTGACCACAATTCTATCCTCCTGATTCCTGATTACAAACAAAAAAATAAAGCAGGAAACACCAGTGACTAGATCAATAAAAAAGTGGTCAGATGAAGCAGATGCTAAGTTACAGGACTGTTTTGCTAGTACAGACTGGAATATCTTCCGGGATTCCTCCAATGGCATTGAGGAGTACACCACATCTGTCATTGGCTTCATCAATAAGTGCATCGATGACGTGGGTACCACAGTGACCGTACATACCCCAACCAGAAACCATGGATTACAGGCAGCATCCACACTGAGCTAAAGGATAGAGCTGCCGCTTTCAAGGAGCGGGACTCTAACACGGAAGCTTATAAGAAATCTCGCTATGCACTCTGACGAACCATCAAACAGACAAAGCATCAATACAGGACTAAGATCGAGTCATACTACACCGGCTCTGATGCTCGTCGGATGTGGCAGGGCCTGCAAACCATTACAGACTACAAAGAGAAGCCCAGCCTAGAGCTGCCTAGACACGAGCCAACCGGACGAGCTAAACAACTTGATACTCAATTCGAGGCAAATAACACTGAAACATGCATGAGAGCACCATCTGTACCGGAAGACTGATCACACTCTCCGCAGCCGATGTAAGACCTTTAGACAGGTCAACATTCACAGGGCCGCAGGGCCAGACGGATTACCAGGATGTGTACTGCGAGCATGCACTGACCAACTGGCAAGTGTCTTCACTGACATTTTCAACCTCTGTCCGAGTCTGTAATACCAACATGTTGTCACACCCTGGCCATAGAGAGCCATTGGATTCTCTATAGTGGTTTAGGTCAGGGTGTGACTAGGGGGGTGTTCTAGAATGTGTATTTCTATGTTGGTGGTTTTGTATGGTTCCCAATTAGAGGCAGCTGGTAATCGTTGCCTCTAATTGGGGATTATATTTAGGAAGCCCTATCTCCCACCTGCCCACCTCCCTCTGCAACTGGATCTTGGACTTCCTGATGGGCCGACCCACAGGTGGTAAGGGTAGGTAACAACACATCCGCCACGCTGATCAACACAGGGGCCCCTCAGGGGTGCGTGCTCAGACCCCTCCTGTACTCCATGTTCACTCATGACTTCACGGCCAGGCACGACTCCAACACCATCATAACATTTGCCGATGACACAACAGTGGAAGGCCTGATCACAGACAACAACGAGACAAACTATAGGGAGGAGGTCAGAGACCTGGCCTTGTGGTGCCATGACAAAAACCTCTCACTCAACATGATCAAGACAAAGGAGATGATTGTGGACTACAGGAAAAAGAGGACAGAGCACGCCCCCATTCTCATTGACGGGGCAGCAGTGGAGCAGGTTGAGAGCTTCAAGTTCCTTGGTGTCCACATCACCACCAAACTGGTCCAAGCACACCATGACAGTCGTAAAGCGGGCACGACAAAACCTATTCCCCCTCAGGAGATTGAAATAATTTGCCATGGGTCCTCAGATCCTCAAAAGGTTCTACAGCTGCACCATCGAGGGAATCCTGACTGGTTGCATCACTGCCTGGTATGGCAACTGCTCGGCCTCCGACCGCAAGGCACTACAGAGGGTAGTGCGAACGGCCCAGTACATCACTGGGGCCAAGCTTCCTGTCATCCAGGACCTCTATACCAGGCGGTGTCAGAGGAAGGCCCTGAAAATTGTCAAAGACTCCAGCCACCCTAGTCATAGACTGTTCTCTCTGCTATCGCACGGCAAGTGGTACCGGAGCGCCAAGTCTAGGTCCAAGAGGCTTCTAAACAGCTTCTACCCCCAAGCCATAACACTCCTGAACAGCTAATCAAATGGCTACCCAGACTATTCACATTGCCCCTCCCCTCCCCTCCCCTCTCCACACCACTCTCTGTTGTCATCTATGCATACTCACTTTAATTAACTCTACCTACATGTACATACTACCTCAACTAACTGGTGCATCCGCACATTGACTCTGTACCGGCACCCCCCTGTATATGTTATTTTTTACTGCTCCTCTTTAATTACTTGTTACTTTTATCTCTTATTTTTAATCTGTATTTTTTTTAAAATTGCACTGCCGGTTAGGGGCTCGTAAGTAAGCAATTCACTGTAAGGTCTACCAGGCGGTGTCAGAGGAAGGCCCTGAAAATTGTCAAAGACTCCAGCCACCCTAGTCATAGACTGTTCTCTCTGCTATCGCACGGCAAGTGGTACCGGAGCGCCAAGTCTAGGTCCAAGAGGCTTCTAAACAGCTTCTACCCCCAAGCCATAACACTCCTGAACAGCTAATCAAATGGCTACCCAGACTATTCACATTGCCCCTCCCCTCCCCTCCCCTCTCCACACCACTCTCTGTTGTCATCTATGCATACTCACTTTAATTAACTCTACCTACATGTACATACTACCTCAACTAACCGGTGCATCCGCACATTGACTCTGTACCGGCACCCCCCTGTATATGTTATTTTTTACTGCTCCTCTTTAATTACTTGTTACTTTTATCTCTTATTTTTAATCTGTATTTTTTTTTAAATTGCACTGCCGGTTAGGGGCTCGTAAGTAAGCAATAACCTGTTGTATTCGGCACATGTGACTAATAACATTTTATTTGATTAGATTACGCATGGAGATAGCATCACACCCACATACAGACCTGAAAAGATAATTGAATAGAGTGATATATATGATCGTACTTGATGTAAGTGTCCACTTCATTAGGGTTAGGCTATGCTCACCTCTCTTGGTTTGTAGTGGTCGTATAAGAGATACCAGGGCAGTTTTCTGGGTGGCTCTTTGACCAGGTACTTCTGTGGTGGATAGGGATGAAATGTCTGCCTTCCCTTCACATCTCTGGAGTCCCCCGGCTCCACACCCATAGTCTCCATACACTTCCCTAGAGCCATGTCTTCTATGGTGGAGAAGTGGGAACATTTCCCAGTGTCGAATCCCTTGATGAACCTTCTGACGGCTTCTTTACTGAGGACATAGCCGGCTCCACCACTCATGTAACCCTGCTGGACGAACGGGCGGAACCTTCTCCCAAAGTATACAGGCTTCTCCGCGTCCTGTTTAGACAATGTGTGTCGGAGGTTCTCGATGACCACGAACGTGTCATCGTCGGCTTTGAGGACCCAGTCGTAGTCGTTGCGGTGGTGTTGGTAGATGTACTGGAAGGCTCTGATGGTCTTCCAGTAGAGCTGGTCTCGTCCCTCAGTTACGTTGAGCCCCACCGTGGGGAATTTTGTCTCCACTGAGCTCATGTAGAGGACTTTGTTGCATCGTTTGCCCCAGGTGGCCCGGATGTGTTTGGTTCTGGACTCCAGGTTCTTAGGCCCAGTCATGATCCAACATAGTACTCGTACATTTTGGGACAGGCTGGCTGCAACACTCCTGTCCTCATCTGAAAGAGATCATTTAAAAATAATGAATAAAAAGTGTGGTCAATTAGCACATGGTGTCCCAAACTTGGTCCTGGGGTGCGTGCTTAGACACCTCCTGTACTCCCTGTTCGCCCACGTCTGCGTGGCCGCGGACAATTTCAACACCATCATTAAGTTTGCTGACGACACAACGGTGGTTGGCCTGATTGCCGACGACGTTGAGTCAGCCTACAGGGAAGAGGTCAGAGACCTAGCAGTATGGTGCCAGGACTACAACTTCTCCCTCAACATCAGCAAGACAAAGGAGCTGATCGTGGACTACAGGAAACAGAGGACCAAGCCTGCACCCTTCCACATCGACAGGGCTGTAGTGGAGCAGGTCGAGAGCTTGAAGTTCCTCTGTGTCCACATCACTATGGAATTATCATGGTTTACACACACACCAACACAGTCATGAAGAGAGCATGACAACACCTCTTCCGCTTCAGGAGGCTGAAAAGATTTGGCATGGGCCCTCAGAACCTCTAAAAGGTATACAGCTGCACCATTGAGAGCATCTTGACGGGCTGCATCACAGCTTGGTATGGCAACTGCTTGGCATCTGACCCCAAGGCGCTACAGAGGGTAGTGTGTACGGCCCAGTACATCACTGAGGCCGAGCTGCTTGCCATCCAGGACCTCTGTACCAGGTGGTGTCAGAGGAAGGCCCTAAAAAGTTATTCTATCTGCTACTTCATGGCAAGCTGTACTGGTGCACCAAGTCTGAAAGCAACAGGGCCCTGAACAGCTTTTCAAATCAAATCTAATTTTAGTTGTCACATACACATGGTTAGCAGATGTTAATGCGAGTGTAGCGAAATGCTTGTGCTTCTAGTTCTGATCATGCAGAAATATCTAACAAGTAATCTAACAATTTCACGCCAACTACCTTATACACACAAGTGTAAAGGAATTAATAAGAATATGGACATAACAAATATTTGAATGAGCGATGGCCGAACAGCATAGGCAAGATGCAGTAGATGGTATAGAGTACAGTATATACATATGAGATGAGTAATGTAAGGTATGTAAACATTTTATAAAGTAGCATTGTTTAAAGTGGCTAGTGATACATTTATTACATCAATTTTTCATTATTAAAGTGGCTAGAGATGAGTGGCTAGAGATGTGTGTTGGGAGCAGCCACTCAATGTTAGTGATGGCTGTTTAACAGTCTGATGGCCGTGAGATAGAAGCTGTTTTTCAGTCTCTCGGTCTCCGCTTTGATGCACCTGTACTGACCTCGCCTTCTGGATGATAGCGGGGTGAACAGGCAGTAGCTCGGGTGGTTGTTGTCCTTGATGATCTTTTTGGCCATCCTGTGACATCGGGTGGTGTAGGTGTCCTGGAGGACAGGTAGTTTGCCCCCGGTGATGCATTGTGCAGACCTCACTACCCCCTGGAGAGCCTTGCGGTTGTGGGCGGAGCAGTTGCCGTACAAGGCGGTGATGTAGCCCGACAGGATGCTCTCGATTGTGCATCTGTAAAAGTTTGAGTGTTTTTGGTGACAAGCCGAATTTCTTCAGCCTCCTGAGTATGAAAAGGCGCTGCTGCGCATTCTTCCCCATGCTGTCTGTGTGGGTGGACGATTTAAGTTTGTCCGTGATGTGTACACCAAGGAACTTAAAACTTTCCACCTTCTCCACTGCTGTCCCGTCAATGTGGATAGGGGGCTGCTCCCTCTACTGTTTCCTGAAGTCCACGATCATCTCCTTTGTTCTGTTGACATTGAGTGTGAGGTTATTTTCCTGACACCACACTCCGGCAGCCCTCACCTCCTCCCTGTAGACCGTCTCGCCGTTGTTGGTAATCAAGCCTACCACTGTAGTGTCGTCTGCAAACTTGATGATTGAGTTGGAGGCGTGCATGGCCACGCAGTCATGGGTGAACAGGGAGTACAGGAGATGGCTGAGAACGCACCCTTGTGGGGCCACAGGGTTGAGGATCAGTGGGGTGGAGATGTTGTTACCTACCCTCATCACCTGGGGGCAGCCTGTCAGGAAGTCCAGAACCCAGTTGCACATTCCGGGGTCGAGTTTGGGGCAAGACCCAGGGACGAGTTTGGAGGGTACTATGGTGTTAAATACCGAGCTGTAGTCGATGAACAACATTTTTACATAGGTATTCCTCTTGTCCAGATGGGTTAGGGCAGTGTTCAGTGTGATTGCGTCATCTGTGGACCTATTGGGGTGGTAAGCAAATTGGAGTAGGTCTAGGGTATCTGGTAGGGTGGAGGTGATATGGTCCTTGACCAGTCTCTCAAAGCACTTCATGATGACAGAAGTGAGTGCTACGGGGTGATAGTCATTTAGCTCAGTTACCTTCGCTTTCTTGGGAACAGGAACAGTGGTGGCCCTCTTGAAGCGTGTGGGAATAGCAGACTGGGATAGGGATTGATTGAATATGTCCGTAAACGCACCAGCCAGCTGGTCTGCACATGCTCTGAGGACACGGCTGGGGATGCCGTCTGGGCCGGCAGCCTTGCGAGGGTTAACACGTTTAAATGTTTTACTCACATTGCCTGCAGTGAAGGAGAGCCCGCAGGTTTTGGTTGCGGGCCGTGTCAGTGGCACAGTGTTGTCCTCAAAGTGAGCGAAGAAGTTGTTTAGTTTGTCTGGGAGCAAGACATCGGGGTCCGCGACGGGGCTGGTTTTCCTTTTGTAGTCCGTGATTGACTGTAGATCCTGCCACATACCTCTCGTGTCTGAGCCGTTGAATTGCGACTCTACTTTTTCTCTATACTGACGCTTCGCTTGTTCGATTGCCTTGCGGAGGGAATAGCTACACTGTTTGCAATCGGTCATGTTTCCAGTCACCTTGCCCTGATTAAAAGCAGTGGTTCACGCTTTCAGTTTTGAGAGAATGCTGCCATCAATCCACGGTTTCTGGTTGGGTAATGTTTTGATAGACGCTGTGGGTACAACATCACCGATGCAATTGCTAATAAACTCGCTCACCGAATCAGCATATTCATCAATGTTATTGTCCGACACTATGCGGAACATATCCCAGTCCACGTGATCGAAGAAATCTTGAAGCGTGGAATCCGATTGTTCGGACCAGTGTTGAACAGATCTGAGCACGGGCGCTACCTTTTTTAGTTTCTGTCTATAAGCTGGGAGCAACTAAATGGAATCGTGGTCAGATTTTCCGAAAGGAGGGTGGGGGAGGGCTTTATATGCGTCGCGGAAGTTAAAATAACAATTATTCAGGGTTTTGCCAGCCCGGGTCACGCATTTAATATGCTGATAGAATTTTGTGAGCCTTGTTTTCAGATTAGCCCCAGCTACAATAAATCCACCCTCAGGATGTTTTTTCCAGTTTACATAGAGTTTAATATAGTACTTTCAGGGCAGTCGATGTGTCTGATTTGGGCGGGATATACACGACTGTGATTATGATCGAAGAGAATTCTCTTGGAAGATATTGTGGTCGGCATCTGATTGTGGGGAATTCTAAGTCGAGTGAACAAAAGGACTTGAGTTCCTGTATGTTGTTATGATCACACCACGTCTCGTTAATCATAAGGCATACACCCCCGCCCTTCTTCTTACCAGAGAGATGTGTGTTTCTGTCGGCGTGATGCGTGAAGAAGCCGGGTGGCTGTATCGACTCTGACGTATCCCGAGTGAGCCATGTTTCCGTGAAACAAATAACGTTGCGATCTCTGATGTCTCTCTGGAAGGCAACCCTTGCTCGGATTTCGTCTACCTTGTTGTCAAGAGACTGGACATTGGCTAGTAGTTTGCTCGGGAGCGGTGTGCGATGTGCCCTTCTACGGAGCCTGACCAGAAGACCGCTCCGTCTGCCCCTTCTGTGGCGCCGTTGTTTTGGTGTCACCGGCTGGGATCCGATCCATTGTCCTGGGTGGTGGACCAAACAGAGGATCCGCTTCGGGAAAGTCGTATTCCTGGTTGTAATGTTGGTGAGTTGACGTTGCTCTTACATCCATTAGTTCCTCCCGACTGTATGTAATAAAACCTAAGATTTCCTGGGGTAACAATGTAAGAAATAACACACATAAAAATAAAAAAAATACTGCATAGTTTCCTAGGAACGAGAAGCGAGGCGGCTATCTCTGTCGGCGCCGGAAGTAAGACTGCTAAATATCCGATAGGCTAAGGTACAGGCAGAGAATTTTCGAAATGCGTTTTTAGTGAGGCAGGCAAAAACTATCATACACGGGAGGATTAAATTACGGTGGAAACAGAGCTCTGAATAGAAGTGTGTCACAAAAAAAACAATACCTCACAATGATGGGGTGCCTCAAACTGAACTAAATAGTGTGATAATGACACACAGGTGTGTGAACAGGTGATCAGAATTCAGGTGATTGGGATCTGGAGAGTGAGTTGCATTCAGGGGATCTATGTGGGGTTTGAGCATATCATGAAACAAGGTGAGATCCAGATGCAGACACAAGAGGCAGATTGTTGGAGCTTTACAGTGTTTATTAATCCAAAAGGAGTAGGCAAGAGAATGGTTGTAGACAGGCAAAAGGTCAAAACCAGATCAGAGTCCAGGAGGTAAAGAGTGGCAGACAGGCTCGTGGTTAAGGCAGGCAGAATGGTCAGGCAGGTGGGTACAAAGTCCAGAAAGAGGTAAGGGTCAAAACCTGGAGGACTAGAAAAAAGATAAATGCAAATAGCACGAGAACAGGAAAAATGCTGGTTGACTTGGAAACACAAGACGAACTGGCACAGAAAGACCGGAAACAGGGATAAATACACTGGGGAAAAACAACGACACCTGGGGGGGTGAAGACAATCACAAGGACAGGTGAAACAGATCAGGGCGTGACAGAGCATGTGAGTTGGAAGCAGACATTACAGCTGTTACTGTTAATTATCTATCTTCTTGACTAGTTACTTTATCCTTACCTATATGTACATTCTGTACAATGACAATCTAAATGATTCTGTGTGTTCAACTTTGTGGCAACAGTTTGGGTAAGGCCCTGTCCTGTTTCAGCATGACATTGCCCCCGTGAACAAAGCAAGGTCCATACAGAAATGGTTTGTCGAGACCGGTGTGGAAGAACTTGACTGGCCTGAACAGAGCCCTGAACTAAACTCCATCTTACACCTGTGGGATAAATTGGAACGCCGACTGTAAACCAGGCCTAATCGACCAACATCAGTGCCGACCTCACTAATGCTCTTGTGGCTTAATGGAAGCAAGTCTCCACAGCAATATTCCAACATTTAGCGGTTTCCTTCCTCTCTGGCAGCTGAGTTAGGAGGGACGCCTGTATCTTTGTAGTGACTGGGTGTATTGATACACAATCCAATGTGTAATTAATAACTTCTCGATGCTCAAAGGGATATTCAATGTCAGATTTTAGTTTTTACCCATCTACCAATAGGTGGGGTTTCCTTCTTTGCTAGGCATTGGAAAACTTCCCTGGCCTTTGTGGTTGAATCTATGTTTCAACTTCACTGCTTGACTGAGGTACCAAAAATCATGTTAAACACTTATTGCACACAGAGTGAGTCCATTAATTTATTTTGTGACTTCTTAAGCACATTTGAACTTTTCAAAACATTTCAGCTATTCATTTTTTATACATTTGTAAAAATGTCTAAAAGCATAATTCCACTGTGACATTATGGGGTATTGTGTGTAGGGCAGTGACACAAAATCTCAATTTAATAAATTTTAAATCAGGCTGTAACACAACAAAATGTGGAAAAAGTCAAGGGGTGTGAATACTTTCTGAAGGCACTGTATTTGAATCAGCTGTGTAGTGATAGGGCACCCACGTTTTTTTGTTGGGGGGCCAGGACCGAGTTTGGGAAACTGTACTTTATCCAAAGTATTTGGTTGTCATTGAAACAACTGCATATGGCCTATGCAGGAATCAAACCCCGAACAGTAGTGTTCCCAGCACTGTGCTCTTATCCACTGGCATCTTGGAACCAGAATTCTTTCAGGAATCACAGATGTTAGAAGATTCTCTCACACACACAAAAAAAGCTTTCTACTTAGACCTTACATCGTCATAGCAAGTGGAGAAAACCTCAAAACGCATTTGTTTACATTACATTCGTTTTTGATGAATAACATTTTACTACAATATTGGGATTAAGAAAGCCACAAATAAAATGCAGTGAATGGATATTCAGAAGTCAATTACCTGAGTGCATGTGTCTTGGAACCCTTTTGTCATTATGAACTCCACTGGAGTTACCCAGTGAGAAAACAGCTGGTTTTGCAGTGCTGGTGTCTGAGTAAACAATGTATTGAATAGACAGAAATCCTATACACAGCCCAGACACAAAGGGTACCAGTGAAAGAGTGATCATAATTCCCCTCTTTCAGACCAAACACTGTGAGTGATACAAAAAAATAAGTGAGTTAGGGCAGGTGAACAAACACTTGTTACTTCCAACCTGTCAAAAATAATTTGCAAATATGCTATATACAGTATACAACTGACGTTGATTGTGCTATCATGTTCAAGATCACTTTACAAGTGGGGATGCATTTAAAATAAAGGATTGTAATAATGACTCTCAATCAAAGTTACTGTTACTTTTAAAGTTACAATAACACATTTTGCAACATTTTGATATTTAAATATTTTGATATTATCGTTGGTAATTTTTACTGGAAGAAAACGGGCTTACCTGTTCATACAAAAAGGTTTAACACAAATATTCTCCTCTGATTGTGGATAACGCATAGAAGCATGGATTGACAAGAGTAAGAGCACATAGCGGTGGGAGTGAGTTTTATAGGCAGGTGAACTCATGGTTTATCAGGTACCTCCTATACTCATGCATGGAATGTTACCAAGCAGTTTGTCTGAATTTTGCCATGTCTGATACATCTGATGACGAGACTGCGAGTATGTATGTGCGCTAGTAGGCTATAATTGACACATTTTCAGTCTGTGCATGATCATATCCACTGATACAAATGGTATCCGTATTTGTTGTTTAAATTCGGATATTGAACGAACGGTATACGGATCGTGCTTTCATACATTTATCTGCAATCACGAGAATGTTCTAGGAAACAAAAATCGATTTAGTCAGTGTCGCCCCTATTTTTTTCTCTTTCTCTTTGGGGGAGGGAACTCAAATAAAAATGTCATTTTTTATAATAAATAACAACTTTGTAACAGTTCTATAACATGTTCATAACCACTCTTCATAATACTTGTCTCAGGTTACGATGGACATTGAGAATCCCCTGACTGATTTGTTTCTTGTCGTTTAGGCTACTGCTTAGTGCTGCAATGCATATAGAATTTGATGCAAGTCATTTCCAATAACTGGAACATATGAAATTCACGTGAATAACTTTCTACAAAGGTATTTGCTTTCACCTGCTTGCTCTCACATTTGTCACGAAAGGACTTGTGAACGCGATGTTTCGCTTGAAACCTGAATGTTGTGAGTTCGAGCCAGCAATCACAGATTAGTATAGCTAGTTTAGTTAACATTCACCTTGTCATACAATCAGCCACCAAGTTGTCTTTGAAGGAAAGTCAAGTAGCTAACCGTCATACATAGTTGGCTAGCGATCTTACTAGATTTATTTGTTTTTGCGTGTTTCTCTTGCCAACAACTTCATGGCGAATCCTTCCCATGTATCAAGAGTTTTCTCTTTGTATAAGAGGATTCTACTGTTGCACCGGTTCCTGCCCATTGATTTGAGAGCGCTGGGAGACCAGTATGTCAAAGATGAATTCAGAAGGAACAAAACGGCGGCGCCCGAGGAGGTCACTATCTTCATGAGGGAATGGGGGGTAAGTTGGCAACACTACAGAACACATTGCATGTGCACGGTCAATACATATACATGTGTAGCTAATAAATGAAATTGATAAGCACGTACTTATACTTATGGCCATGTTAGTTATTGCCTTGAATAGAGGATATTTGAGGGGACAGGAGATTTAACAAATATCGTTGGTCCCTTTTTTCTAGAAGAACATGTGCCGTTTAATCCCTCGCCGCACGATGGCGGTGTTTACCATAATTCCAGAGCCTAGACAATATCTCTGCATCTCTGATTCAAGATTTTAGCACAGCACGCAATGAACATATGTTATTGATCATCAGTATTGTAGTACATGCAGCGTATCTATTAAGCCCACGTAGCCATTAAGCCCACGTGAATCTTTGGGTTCAACCCATTTATCTGGTTGTCATATCCATGACCGTTTTTATTTTAAGCCATTCAGATATTTTATTATTAGGTTATTGACAGCTGTGTAAGTACCCACTAGTGACCACTTTCAAAGCTGTAAAAAAACGTTGGTGTTGAGGTGACCCCCAGATAAACACATTTTTCAGATATGTTTTGTATCTTCTCAGATCATACTTTATGTACAATTAAAATATGAATGTGCATATATATGCACAGGATAGCACATGTCATGGGCATTAATGACTATTTCTTACCAATTGAAAATATTTTTCATGCTAGTTATTGAGCCTGTATGTCACAGTCACACAATAGCAGCATCATTTGGTTAACTTCTACAATATAATAGATTTCAGGCATTCACAGCTTACATTTTGAAATGCATTTAGTCTTATTTTACTGTTAAATGAACCTTGTATTGTTATACATTTTCGTCAGTTTGTAATTTTTCTCAGGTGAGCTTAAAGCGGTGGTCACCAAGCTTTTCTGAGTCAAAATGCAAGCCGAGATCTACCGCTCACATGTATTGTTGTTCAGACCATTTAAAAACATGATACTGATGGTCAGTCACAGGGTCCACCTCTCAACGTCCCTCCGCTCTCCCTTTCCTCCACTGACACTGTCTTCCAGCTGATGGCGAAACTCGAGTCGCCTCATGCACAAATTCATGATACACTTTCCTACTCCTTCATTACAGTTGGTAGGTAGGAAGAAGTAGGAAGTAGGAAGAATGCACATTTTATGGCTTATAAAAGTGTTGAATAAAAAGTGTTGACAGTGCTGAATAAGAACTTAAACATAAACTCACTTTTATAAACAGTCTCTGACAGTTTCTCTCTAGTCATGGTTTTAAATGTTTTGAAATCTCACAGTATCAACTTTGCTGTACCTTTCTTTTACGCCTGCTATGTTAATGCGGACACAGTAATCTTAGCCATCCGATTAGCCAGCGGTCGGCATATAGTGCACTTGATTTGTACCTTCAGACACATGAAATCTAGATCAACCGGTACCACTGGCTTAAAGGGTGCAGTAGCACAAAATGTAAACGGCAATAAAGAAATGTTGTTCTATATCATCAACACTAGCGTTGCATAATATTGTAGTCTATAGCAGCGGTCCCAAACCACCGGGCCGCGGACATTCGCTACCGTGCCACACAGAAAGGATAAATATTATTATTTTTCTTTATTTTTTTGGGGGGTAAAATAATAATTCTATACAATTATAGGCTATTTGTGCAGTAATTACATTGAACTTGGTGCAATCTGTTGGTCTCTTTCTCACCACTCTAATATCTCTGTCAGGCCCACAACAGTTTACAGACTTTGAACTTGAGTAATACGTGCGCAGCGAGTTCATCACGGTCTGCGTGAGCTGTGTTGCCCGACAACTTTGTACTATGTTAGCTGACATGAATAAAAACAAACAAACATAGCTGGAGAGCTTCTTCAGAAGGTGTAAGGGAGATAAAAGGCCCAACGACGTTGTTGGTAATGCAGACAGCGGTGCCCGAGACTGCAAAAAAAAAATTGCCTCATTCAATAGAAAATATGATGTTCTACCTAAAATATGGCTTTATTGTGTCAGGTGACTTGCATGTTCCAAGCCCCCTGTGCGTAGTATGTGGAGATAGGCTATCTAACGAGGCAATGAAGCCCTCAAATCTGCTTTGGCACATCTAAACCAAGCACCCTACACTTAAAGACAAACCTGTTAAATTCTTTGAGCGAAGAAAACGTGAACATGAAGGACAGAAGTAAGTCTTGAAAGCCACCACATCAACAAACGTGGCTGCACTGAGAGCGTCATACTTAGTGGCTAGCCGTATTGCTAAAGGCCAAGAAGCCTTTCACTATTGGCGAGGAGTTAATAATCGATCAAATTGTAGACGGGGCAATCTGTATTCAATACAGCAAGTAAACAAACCATGCTCCTTTTTACGTCTTGCGCAACTCTCAATAGTGTAACGTTGTTCCAGGATGTTCTTATTCTTCGTTGCACAAATAAATAACCTCAACCAAATTCCAAAGACTGGTGACATCCAGTGGAAGTGGTAGGAACTGAAAAATGGTTCCTATCAAATATCCCTTGGCAAAGACAACTGAGGGAGCAGTCAGAGGCAAAAAAAAGTTAGTCCTCAGAGTTTTGCCTGCTACATAAGTTCTGTTATACTCACAGACATGATTAAAATAGTTTTAGAAACTTCAGAGTGTTTCCTATCCACATCTACTAATAAGTTGAAATTGGGCGCGCTATTTATCCAAAAGTGAAAATGCTGCCCCCTATACCTTAAAATGTTAAACTATCCTGTTAGTTGTTATTCGTACAAGCCATCCGTCCTACCTAACAACACCCATTTAGTATCCCGGCTTAATAACTCGGGCAAACGGACCTCTGTTATTAAGTTTAGTTTATTTCTGGTAGCGCACCTGACCGTAGGTCTTCGCTGACCTATTCCTACTGTGTATACAAAACCCTGTGTATATTGGTCATACAAAACCTTGTTAATCTGTTTGGAGTAATGAAGCTCCTATAATTGATCAATTCAAAAAAAATGTAGAACATTAATTCAAAGATAACTTTCATCGTTCCCCCCAAATTCGAGAATAAAGGCTACTGACCTTGTCACTGACTGGGAAAAGCAATGTTCGTTGGATCTAGTCACCGTCCCTATCGGTCTGGGGTGTATAGAGCCTCAATGTCAGGGGACAGGACTTTGTTATACGGGACGTCCGTGCACGGTTCTCGGCTTATTACCTTCAGATGACAGGGACAGGTATTTAGATCCGGCTCGAAGGACCAATTGTTAAAGGAATTAGATTCCTATATGATTATCAACCAATTCAGTTAAAACACTCTGCCCATTTATAAGAATTTGTAAGATACTTATTTGCATAAAATAGACAGAGACCTGTCTCAAATTCAATCAAAAGCGTTTATTCTCGAGAGTACTGATCATGGTACAATTTACAACAGGTTATAAACTAAAAATGATGTCATAGGTTTTAAGCTATCCTTCCTCCACTCCGATACAATGGCAGTATAGTTCACAAGCCTTCCCACATCGTCCACCACCTGTTAAATAATTTACTACTAGCCCAGGGTCTCTCCTCTCCCTGTGTAGAGATAAGATGTCCCATAAGGAACACAGCATTCCAGCCAGTCTGACGATAGCTCCATTCGTTTCTAACAAGGAACAGACAGTCCTTCTAATTCTGGACGAAAACTACACACATTCAGTATTATGATTATAATAAGATTCATACATCCATACAGTAACATAGTAGTATTCTGTTTAGTCATTGGAGTCACCTGGGCTCAAAGTATTTAAGATCCAGACTGGCCGTGATTGGGAGTCCCATAGGCCTAACACAAGGGTTCCCAGGAGAGGATCTACCAGGGCCTAAGGTGAGACACCATCACTAGCTGTTCCACCCACTGATTAGTCTAGCTTGGATATGTACTGTATGTGTACGCTATGCTGTATGTGAGATATGACATGTACTGGAGTATTCTCATACTCATACAGTGAAGTATGTACCTAGATAATGTCTCAGTGTCTTATGTGTTTCAGGATGACATGGGTTCAAGGTTCAAAGGTGACAAGGTATGTTGACCCTAACCCTGACCTTAACCTAAACCACCTCAAGATGTGAGGTATTGAAGTGCTGTGTGTCTATGGTGATGATGGTCATGAAAACATGGAGTACAGTAGGGCAAGAGTTCTCAAAGTGGGGTAAGTTCTCAAAGTGGGGTAAGTCCGTCGACAGAATTGTCTCTCTGCCCCAAGTCTAAATTTGTAGAATAGCAGGAAATGTGCTTTACAATGTGAAAATGGTCTCTCTGATGCCTTTTAAATGTTCAGTCCCGGGGACTGAGACTTGATAAGTCCGGCCATGCACTGCAGAAGTCATAGTAAAACCTCTTGAATGCCATTTTTATCACACTGTAGTAGGAGTTGTGTTCTGATATTATGACAGGGTCCTTGATGAGATTGCTATCATAAATGGGGTCCCGACGCAAAAAATGTTTGGGAACCCCTGCACTAAGGGATTACCTCTCATCCCCTGATCCTCTAACTTCTGACCTCCAGGGAAACACAAGAGCCCCAGGGTTCCCAGGATTGATGGGTTTTCCTGACCGCGGCAGCTTTCCAATCTTTGGGGTTTTCAGATGATACGAAAGAGAGGTTGAACAGGCTAGTAATAGGGGTTGCAACAATTGTGGCGGATAATTTTTGAAAGAGAGGGTCCAGGTCCTCTAATCAGGGACTGATTCAGTTGTCTTCTCTACAGGGTGACCAGGGCTTCCCAGGGCAGCACGGAACACACAGGGAGAGAGAGAAGTCGTGGAGCCAGGGCCAAAGGTGAGTGGATGGCAAAGGTCTCCAATGCAGCATACAATATACAGCTGAGATGAGCAGGTGTTGAATGTGGAGGTGTGTGTCTGATCTGTGGTCGTTTCCAGGGTGAACCAGGACCTGACGGATCCTCTGGGATACCTGGTATACTTGGGGAAGATGGAGGGGTCGAACCTAAGGTAAGCAAGGTGTCAAAGTTCATTTAGAGGTCAAAGTTCATTAGGCCCCAGACATTTGAAATAGTTATTACATAACTTGTTTATTGTCTTCATTTTCTTTGTGTCTTGAAACAGGGTGAGATTGGTTTGCCAGGACTGCGAGGGACAGAGGGTGCCTGGGAAAGGAATTCCTGGAGAAAAGGTAGAGTTCTATTTTTGAAGGTTTGGGATCTAGAATGTTTAGCCAGACAACCCCCCACAGTCCTATAGAAACCTTTGGTAGTTCTGGCCTACCTGCATACACCTACATTAAACACAGCATTGTCTGCTTCCAGTATAAGAGTCATACTGATTAACTCAAACTTAAGCAATACAAGAGAGGATATCCTGAATAGTCTACCTTTGAAGTACAGGATGGACAAATATTGTGCTGGGCCTTACACAACTTAATTGAGTGAGTTTACCAGTCACCCTCTCCCGGGTGACAAAATATTGAACATGCCTTATACGTCAGGCGTGCTGAATAAACATTTCCTGAACACAAAGTCAATATATATCTACTACAACTAGACTCCCTGACTGTTGATATACCTTCAAAAGGCAATTCCAAGCAATATTATGCGTCATAATGAAATATGATAAGTTATGAATGGCACCTGTATTGATAACAGACGCTTAAACACAGTAGTAGTGCTTTCAGAGAATCCAGACAGGGTTGGGTGTCCCAAATAGCATCTTATACCCTTAAAGTGTGGTCCACTGCACTCTCGTGGAACTGGGTCCTTTCTATGACTTCTGCAGTGAATCTTTTGACAATGACGACCAAAATGGTCAAGAATTTGTCCAGGTCCTAGTTATAGGCTAGCTACCTGAGCAGGTAATATGGGAAATGTTAGGGTTAACTGCTGGTTGGTCACAACTGCTGTGGAGAATTATAGACTGGAGTCCCCTTTTATAGGCCCGCGGACCAATTTCCCCCCCCAAAAACTCAGAGTCTCAACTTACTGTTGATAGTTAGAATAATAGAATACACAAGGTGCAATTTGGAAATTTGGTTGTGCGTCACCAGTCACTCAATTAGCCCATGTCATTAGGTTGGTAAGTTAGTGTAGTGGCCAGCTATCTAAACTTGTAGTAAGCATGGTCGAATTACCGACCGGGGTGGGGCCCATTGATCATCAGCTATCATGTTAAAAACTGCAAACATTTGCCTTCAACCCATGGCAAAATGTGCAGAATTGCAGTAAATTAGCTTTAAAACTGATTTTTTCCACCTTCGCTATTACGAGGTGGCCGCTAAAATGTTTTACTCGCAAGTTGGAGGGGTATGGATGTGGGTACACAGACCCACGAGCCACTGGGGCCCCTTATGATGAGTTCAGATTTTTAGTGGCCCCCACCCCCATCAAAGTTGCCCATCCCTGCTGTAGATGTTAGAGAACGTTAGGGTTTAAGGCGGGTCATCTTTAATAGAGGAGGCATTAGGATTTATGCCTGGGTTTGGTTTTAAGTGTTTTTTGAAGGGAATTCTAGGGGCTAAGTTTAGGGTTCGATTATATGGCTGTTACGAGTGTCATCTGAGGTTCTTAGTCAAGTTACATGTGTGGAAGGCCACTTGGAATTCTTCAACTTTTTCAGTCTGGGTGGTTTTCGGACTTGAGATCTTCACACAACATTTTTAAGAAAGTCTCCCATTGACATCAAGGAAGTGTGAGTTGTGCCTATCTACATTTTCAATCAGGCCTTCTATGCAAACGCCTGCCCAATATTCCAAATATGTGCACTGTTTCCGCCAGGGTTCCCAGAAGCATTGACAAGAAGCCAGCAAACACTGTTTTCCTTCACTGCATTTTACAGCCTGGTATCATAGACTAGACATAACACTTATCTCCCTCACTAGCTTTAAGCACCAACTGTCAGAGCAGCTCACAGATTACTGCACCTGTACATAGCCCACCTATAATTTAGCCCAAACAACTACCTCTTTCCCTACTGTATTTCATTTATTTATTTATTTTGCTCCTTTGCACCCCATTATTTTTATTTCTACTTTGCACATTCTTCCTTTGCAAATCTACCATTCCAGTGTTTTACTTGCTATATTGTATTTACTTTTCCACCATGGCCTTTTTTTGCCTTTACCTCCCTTATCTCACCTCATTTGCTCACATCGTATATAGACTTGTTTATACTGTATTATTGACTGTATGTTTGTTTTACTCCATGTGTAACTCTGTGTCGTTGTATGTGTCGAACTGCTTTGCTTTATCTTGGCCAGGTCGCAATTGTAAATGAGAACTTGTTCTCAACTTGCCTACCTGGTTAAATAAAGGTGAAATAAAAATAAATACAAATAAATAACCATTGGTGATTTTATCATGGAAATCTTGGTTGGGGAAAAATCTATGTTGGGATGCATGCCAGCAAAGCCACTACGCAATACAACACAAAAAAATACATTAATTGCACGATAACGGTGACGAACGGTGCCCACAAACTGTTAGTTTGGTCCCAACAGCATTGATTACCAACAACTACGATACAGCCTACATGGAGGAGGTGAGGGCTCTGGGAGTGTGGGGCCAGTAAAATAACCTCTCGCTCAACGTCAACAAAATGAAGGAGATGATCGTGGACTTCATTAAAACGCAGAGGGAGCACCCCCCTATCCACATCGAAAGGACAGCAGTGGAGAAGGTGGAAAGTTTTAAGTTCCTCAGCGTACACATCACTGACAAACTGAAATGCTCCACCCACACAGACAATGTGGTGAATAAGGCGCAACAGTGCCACTTCAACCTCAGGAGGCTGAAGAAATGTGGCTTGTCACCTAAAACCTTCACAAACTTTTACAGATGCACAAATGAGAGCATCCTGTCGGAATGTATTACCGCCTGGTATGGCAACTGTACCGCCCACAACCGCAGACCTCTCCAGAGGGTGGTTCGGTCTGCGCAACGCATCACCGGGGGCAAACTACCTGCCCTCCTTTGACACCTACAGCACCCGATGTCACAGGAAGGCCAAAAGGATCATCAAGGACAGCAACCACCCGAGCCACTGCCTGTTCACCCCGGGGACAGAGAGACTAACAGCTTCTATCTCAAGGCCGTCAGACTGTTAAATAGCCATCACTAGCACAGAGAGGCTGCTGCCTATATACACAGACTTGAAATCATTGACCTCTTTAATAAATGGAAAACTAGTCACTTTAGTAATGTCACTTTAATAATGTTTACATTTCTTGCATTACTCCTCGTGTACAGTATATACTGCATTCTATACTATTCTACTGTATCTTAGGCTATGCCGCTCTGAGATTGCTCGTCCACGTATTTATATATTCTGAATTCCATTCCTCTACTTAGATTTGTTTGTATTGGGTATATGTTGTGAAATTGATAGATATTACTTGTTAGATATTGCCGCACTGTCGGAACTAGAAGCATAGAAGCAAGCATTTCGCTACACCAGCAATAACATCTGCTAAACACGTGTATGTGACCAATAAAATTTGATTTGATTTGAGCAGTCCCAACACCTTACCACTGCTACACCTGGCTATCAGCGGAGCCTTGTCTGGCAGCAAAATAGTTCATTCAGCCTTATTTACTGCCTTTAAAAGAAACGTAGCTGATGCGGCTGACTTGCTTAAAGAAATGTGGTTTCTACTGACAATTGAGATGTAAAAACTATGGCACAAGAGGACGACAAGCGGATAAGAGCCAATCCGTAATTTCGATTAAGACATTAATGAGCGAGCTGCGACGGATGTAGTCAATATAACTATTTGTTCAGCACTTTTGAAATGGACAGCAACAGAATTGAGAACATGGGCCGTTCTTACAGTGTTCTCCCTGTACTCCAAGTTAGAACAGTCGGATAAATAAAGGGGGCATATAAGCAAACAATGAAAGCTCTTACAATATTTGATGATTACATTTCTCAAAACAGGTTATAGGCTACATGTGCACCACCAAGTCAGAACAGTAGACAAAATTAAGAGGGGTAAATAGACCAAATTATTAGGGTGAAGCACATGGGCTAATAACAGCTTACTACACAACATACACTTTGTCTTACTTTCTTAGCTACAGTATACATATCTCCCTGGCATATTACATATTTCACGCAGCAGCATACACTACATTTTCTGGACTCACATTGTTGTACTCACTTGAACCGGAAGGTGGCGCAGCGGTCCTACGTGGGAAAATTGTATCATCAAACTTTGTCATCAAAGTCTGGCATTCATTTGGGAAAAAGTTATATTTTGACATTCCCTGGATGACTATTTAATAATTTGATAGCTTGAAATTAGCTTGAGGTTGATGACAGTCTGTGTTAAACTGTGTATCTTTGCACAGCCCTGGAGAGTACGCTGCTGTTTATCTTATCTGTACATGGATTTCTTCACACATTCCATACACCCACTATAAATGTTTCGTCCATGGTAGGCTCAGATCTGTTTCCTTGTTCAGATTACATCATAATGTTACAAAACCAGTTCTCACAACCAGTTCTCGCAAGTAACAGACAGTTGTGCTTTGTTGAAAGAGAGTTGGGCATTGTGCAAAGCCTGCACATTTCCCAATGTTGATGTCAGAGGGATGCACTGAGGACATGGGCTCCTGTCTATCTATGGCTGCATCCCAACTCTCCCAAGGATGTGGAGTGTGTAAGTGCATACTTTGGGATAAGGGTGGAGAATCGGGACACATCCTCTCTATCAGTTAAAGTTTGACCAAAGATCAGGTGAACAACAGCACTGCTACACTGATGCTCCAGAGAGGACCTGTATACTCTATTTCTCTATTGTGTTCTTTATGTAGTCTGTGAACTACCCCCTGTACTGTACAAATATTCAACCTCTTTATATTTTTTATATTTTCACACACCCTTGTTTTTACTCATTGTGTTGCTTCAAATAATGGTCCATTAAAAGACACCTTAACTTCCAAACCAAAAACACTGAACAGATTCTCACAGGTCAGGAGTTTCATGACATAAAATGATCTGTTGTGTACTGAACTTAGTCCAAATGTAATCTTTAGCTAACAATCTGAATTTAATATTTCACTAGACCTCCAGAAATCTGGAGAACACATTAAGTACATACTTCTATTTGAATTTTAATAACATATTATGTTATCCTCTGTTTTACTGTAAGTTGTAAAAAATATACACTTGACTGAAGAATATATATATTTTTACATTATACCTTTACAAAATTAAAAAAGGAAATGTGAAACTATCAACAGAAAGAACTCAACTTAGTACAACTGTCTCCCCCTGTCACAAAAAAACTATATTACTCTATTGTTCATGTATTTGTTGTCTATGTAAATAATGTATAGCTTCAAAATATGTTTAAAACTACAATGTCAGTGAATTTGAGAGTGGTTCCATTTCCTCAGTCTCATTCCTCAGCTTACCAAAGAAAGTGGCAATGTCAGGCTGTTGTTTCGACATTTAAACATGACACAGTAATAAGTTCTTTCTTCAGTGCAGTAGTCCGTCGGTGATATCTCTGTATTAAGCAGAGACAGGTGTGGTGGTGTTACTCTCAATTTCAGCTGCTACAGCATCAGGGTTGTACCTGTACTTGTATCCATAGGGCCGTAGATGATAGGTGAAGTATTCCAGCGTGTACATCTCTACAGGGTAGATGTAGTGAAATGATACGATGTGATCTGAACAACATTCTGGGCCCTGGGGGAAAGAAGAACGACAGTCTGATTAGTATATTAATAGTCGTTTAGGTCAGGGGTTCTTCAACGTTTTCAGCCTGGGACCCAAATGAGAAATTCTGTGTTTTCCTGGGACCCAAGCATAGAAAAATATGCAACTATATATAAATATCAGTACATTTCATTGCACTTATGCCTAAAACAAATGCAATATAGACAAAAACAAATAACAATTAAATATCCATATAAATATATATTCATGTTAATTTTCCCCCATTAAAAACACTCTTACATATCTGTCTAGGTTGGAACTGTTGCTGTTAAAATACAAGAAATCATTTTCATTCTGAACTGGAATAAACGGATTGATCACATCCATGAGCTGTGGATGTTTGGTCAGGACGTGTCGTTTTATTAATTTGTTCGTCATGAGAGACTCATTACTAAGCACTTCCACACGCAAAACACATTGTGGGCGCTCCTCGTTATAAGTTTGTATGAAAGAGAGAGAAACTCATCGCTGTATATGTGTTTCATGACAATTGAGCTCAGTCAGAACTTGTGGCTAGCATCAATCCATTTGATAACAGCGGTGAGTGATGACGATTGGGAATGACAAGTCCACACCGCATCTTTTTTATTCTGTTTTTTATTAACAAATCAATACAGGAAGTACATGTGGGAACACAAGTATATATAAATAATATACAATGGACAATTGGGCTAGGCGGTACAATATCACATTACAGAAGGACCTTAAGGGACATACATACACTCATTATTCTAACAGCTTTTTTGTTAGTAGAGTATTTAATTGTCTTAAAATACAGTTCAATTTATTTTTGTGAGGTAAGAAAATGTGTTTATTTGTTTGTGAATTTACTTTTGTGAATATGAAATTTGGCCAAAAGAATAATGAAATGAATTACATAAAAATGTTTCAGCTTACTTCTATCATAGATAAAGAATCCAAGCAGTACATCTCTCCGCAATAGTGTAAGATCATAATAAATGTGTTCAATTATAAATCTACTAATGTCTTGCCACAGTTTTCTTGCATGAATACAATGCCAAAAAAGATGCAACACTGTTTCTGGGTGGTCATTACAAAAGGGGAAATTTGAGTTGATGCTTTCCTTAAACTTCTTCATATAGTGGTTGACAGGATAATATTTATGAATAATTTTAAAGGAAACTTCCTTCATTTTGTTAACAAGTGTGTGTGTGGCAACATCCAAACTTTTTTCCAACAGATATTATCAATAAATCCATTCCAATAAGGCATGACATAAGGACATACAACATCCTGCTGAAACAAGGTTCGTATCGCTCTGTTGTTGAATGGACCAAAAGAGAAACAAATCTTTCCTACTGATGAGTCAACAGGGTCAATAGAAGGTAGGCTCTGAGGGCCAGGTCTTGACATGTTCCTGAATAACATAGCAACACCTGAGGGAACGGCATCTAAAACAATTGCAAAATCTTTAGGTGTTACAGGGACCTTGTAAAGTGATAAGAATTCTTTATAACTGAGTAAAAGACCCTCTGCATTTACCAGTTGGCTCACCAATAGGATATTATTTCAGAAGCAATATTCTAAAAACAAAGAAGTATTTTTATACAATATATCCCGATTATTCCATATATAATATCTGTGTAGAGAAAAATTATGCTTATAAATTAAGGACCATGATAAGAAAACCTGCCGATGAAAAGCAGAACATTTCGTGGTCGTTAGTCTTGTCCCATCGCTGCAACTCCCATAAGAACTTGGGAGAGGCGAAGGTCGAGAGCCGTGCGACCTCCGAAACACGACCCAGCCAAGCCGCAACCCTTCCCTAGCCCCTACCCCTGGCTCCTACGCCTAGCTCCTAGCTCCTACCTCTAGCGCCCACCCCTAGCTCCTACACCCTGGCATAGACCCTTCATTTGCTGTAGATCTGTTTGCAGACACATATTGTCAACATCTCTTGTTTCTTTTCAATACCAGTGCCCCTTTAAAAAAGGTCAAATTATTTTCTTTTTGAAAATTGTCATGTGGAACTGAACTAATGTTTGTGTGTTTTGCAGGGTTCTGTGGGCCAGCCAGGTCCACCAGGTATCCCAGGAGCCCAAGGTAGGGGCATATTATCATACTGGACTGGCATGGTGGGGTGTGCGATAATGATCATCATTTTATTTTACCTTTATGTAACTAGGCAAGTTAGTTAAGAACAAATTCTTATTTACAATGACGGCCTAGGAACAGTGGGTTAATTGCCTTGTTCAGGGGTAGAACGACAGATTTTTACCTTGTCAGCTCAGGGATGTCAAACTAGCAACCTTTCGGTTACTGGTCCAACGCTCTAACCACTAGGCTACCTGCCGCCCCAGTTATCTGTATGTTCAGAGGGAAATTGGTTTTGGTACTATCACACTGACGTGGCACAATATTCTGTGTGCCACTGTATACAGTGTTGTGAGCTGTTATAACAGTAGCCGTGATTAACCATGCTAATCATTAGTCTGGTCTTCTTGTGACCTTCAGGGGGAGCCTGGGTTCCAGGAGCCAATGGGCCCTCGGGGGCCTCCAGGGGGTGGCTTTCCAGGAGAAAAGGTACAAACTTAGCCAACATGTTTTATCCCTGCGGGAATTGAACCAACAACCTGAGCCACACAGGACTGTAACTGCCAAACAAACACACACAGACCGGTTCAATGACGACATGGACACACACAACCATTTGCTGTTCACTATAAATGTTCTTGTTGATGTGCTTAACATTACTGTCATATTACTGTACACAGGGGGATTGGTGGAGACTGTGGGTGGAAGGGAGAATTTGGAGAGCCAGGGTCTGTAGGACACATGGTATGATAGTCTTCTGGTCCCATCATGGTTATAAAATAACTTATTTCATGGTTCATTTATATGTTGATTGCTAACCTGTGTCCAAACTTGCAGGGGAAATCTGGTGAGAAGGGGGAACCTGGCCTGACAGTGAGTAGAGCACAAAATGCATACTGTTTCATAATGGCACCTTTGTTAAGTCTCTCAACCATATTTTTATATCTTAATAACGTTTTCTTCTTCCTCCCACAGAGAGAGGATGTCATCAAAATGATCAGGGACATTTGTGGTGAGTTAAAACAGCTCATTGACTGTGAATGGATGTGTACAGAACATAAACACTATTGACTTACAGTTAGCTGACGGATCTTCCTTCTAAGGAACTGTGCCAAGAGCTCCCTGGAAAACAGTGGCAATTGTTACTATTGCTGGACTATCCTTTTCTAAATAGATCAAAATGAATATATTAAATGTTCTTCTGTTTGCTCTTTGGGTTCTAGGCCAGGTTACTGTAAAACACTTTGTGACAACTGTTGATGTAAAAATGACTTTTAAAATACACTTGATTGATCGATAAAGACACTCTTTCTGTTTGTTCTCAGGCTGTGGTCTGAAGTGCAGAGAGAGTCCTCTAGAGCTGGCGTTTGTGATTGACAGCTCAGAGAGCGTTGGACCGGAGAACTTTGAGGTGGTCAAGGACTTTGTGAACGCTCTGATTGACCGTGTGTCTGTGAACTGTGAGGCCAGCAGGATCAGTGTGATCCTCTACAGTCATTTGGACATGGTGGTGGTCAATGTGAAGCAGCAGTCCAGCCAGAACGATGTTAAGGTCAGTAGTATTGAAGCAGATGAGTACCTGTTGCAGACTGGGTTCAAATCCAGCGTTTCCTGCATGCCACAACTGTGTTAGCCTTCTGAGCTAATGTCTAGACATTCTTGAAGCAGACCTGTGTTCATTCTGCTGTATCCTTTTTCTGTCTGATGTTAATTACACTCACACATTCATCCACTGGTATGTCTGTCTGTCTGTCTGTCTGTGTAATTTCTCTGACTGCTGTGAGGAAGATGCTATACCTGGGCGAGGGCACCTTTATGGGTAGTGCCATCTTGAGAGCCAACCAGCTGTTCCAGGCCTGTTTGTCATCAGAGTGGTAAATAAGAAAGACCCGCTGTACGCAGAATTCCAGGCTGACATGATTGCTATCACCTCTGGCCCAGATGAGGAGCATGTGTACCTGATTGACGACTTCATGAGGCTGCCCACTATGTGGTTCTAGATCAAGTTCAAGACTCTAGATCAAGTTCAAGACTAGATGCTAGACTGCCTAGTATATGGTTCTAGTTGAGTTTTATTTACACTGACACTCATAGCAGTCAATACAACATGGAATCCATGCAAATAACATAGGCCTATCTAAATACATTGATAAAATAACTACCAGAACTTAATAGCTTGAAATTAGCTTGAGGTTGATGACAGTCTGTGTTAAACTGTGTGTATCTTGGTACAGCCCTGGAGAGTACGCTGCTGTTTATCTTATCTGTACATGGATTTCTTCACACATTCCATACACCCACTATAAATGTTTCGTCCATGGTAGGCTCAGATCTGTTTCCTTGTTCAGATTACATCATAATGTTACAAAACCAGTTCTCACAACCAGTTCTCGCAAGTAACAGACAGTTGTGCTTTGTTGAAAGAGAGTTGGGCCTTGTGCAAAGCCTGCACATTTCCCAATGTTGATGTCAGAGGGATGCACTGAGGACATGGGCTCCTGTCTATCTATGGCTGCATCCCAACTCTCCCAAGGATGTGGAGTGTGTAAGTGCATACTTTGGGATAAGGGTGGAGAATCGGGACACAGCCTCTCTATCAGTTAAAGTTTGACCAAAGATCAGGTGAACAACAGCACTGCTACACTGATGCTCCAGAGAGGACCTGTATACTCTATTTCTCTATTGTGTTCTTTATGTAGTCTGTGAACTACCCCCTGTACTGTACAAATATTCAACCTCTTTATATTTTTTATATTTTCACACACCCTTGTTTTTACTCATTGTGTTGCTTCAAATAATGGTCCATTAAAAGACACCTTAACTTCCAAACCAAAAACACTGAACTGAACAGATTCTCACAGGTCAGGAGTCTCATGACATAAAAAGATCTGTTGTGTACTGAACTTAGTCCAAATGTAATCTTTAGCTAACAATCTGAATTTAATATTTCACTAGACCTCCAGAAATCTGGAGAACACATTAAGTACATACTTCTATTTGAATTTTAATAAAAATATTATGTTATCCTCTGTTTTACTGTAAGTTGTAAAAAATATACACTTGACTGAAGAAAATATATATTTTTACATTATACCTTTACAAAATTAAAAAAGGAAATGTGAAATTATCAACAGAAAGAACTCAACTTAGTACAACTGTCTCCCCCTGTCACAAATAAACAATATTACTCTATTGTTCATGTATTTGTTGTCTATGTAAATAATGTATAGCTTCAAAATATGTTTAAAACTACAATGTCAGTGAATTTGAGAGTGGTTCCATTTCCTCAGTCTCATTCCTCAGCTTACCAAAGAAAGTGGCAATGTCAGGCTGTTGTTTCGACATTTAAACATGACACAGTAATAAGTTCTTTCTTCAGTGCAGTAGTCCGTCTGTGATATCTCTGTGTTACGCAGAGACAGGTGTGGTGGTGTTACTCTCAATTTCAGCTGCTACAGCATCAGGGTTGTACCTGTACTTGTATCCATAGGGCCGTAGATGATAGGTGAAGTATTCCAGCGTGTACATCTCTACAGGGTAGATGTAGTGAAATGATACGATGTGATCTGAACAACATTCTGGGCCCTGAGGGAAAGAAGAACGACAGTCTGATTAGTATATTAATAGTCGTTTAGGTCAGGGGTTCTTCAACGTTTTCAGCCTGGGACCCAAATGAGAAATTCTGTGTTTTCCTGGGACCCAAGCATAGAAAAATATGCAACTATATATAAATATCAGTACATTTCATTGCACTTATGCCTAAAACAAATGCAATATAGACAAAAACAAATAACAATGAAATTAAATATCCATATAAATATATATTCATGTTAATTTTCCCCCATTAAAAACACTCTTACATATCTGTCTAGGTTGGAACTGTTGCTGTTAAAATACAAGAAATCATTTTCATTCTGAACTGGAATAAACGGATTGATCACATCCATGAGCTGTGGATGTTTGGTCAGGACGTGTCGTTTTATTAATTTGTTCGTCATGAGAGACTCATTACTAAGCACTTCCACACGCAAAACACATTGTGGGCGCTCCTCGTTATAAGTTTGTATGAAAGAGAGAGAAACTCATCGCTGTATAAGTGTTTCATGACAATTGAGCTCAGTCAGAACTTGTGGCTAGCATCAATCCATTTGATAACAGCGATTAGTGATTTGGAATGACAAATCCATGGCTAACAGCGCATCATCCGCTGCCTGAACGACAGCGCTGCATCGGGTGGGTCGCGGAGTGATCTTCAAGAAAACTGCAGAAAAAAAGATCCGGTAAAACGGGAAGCACACGGGCACCTCCCTCTCACACTCGCGCAGCTGCCAAACTGAGCAGGGACCGCTGCTAAGCAGAGAGCGCAGATGCACTTGGCCTAATCAATAATTATACATTTACACTGACACGTCGCGACCATACTTTAAGAAAGGCTGGTTTAGGTAGTATACCAAATGCTGTATTAAGCCTGTATAAAACATTATACAAGTGTTTATATAACAGACATCATCAAGCTGCCTCACGATACAGTAACAAAATATAGGCTCTTGTCTTATGAGCCTTTCCTGCTCGCACAAACCTTGGCTACTTAGTTATAATAAGTACAAATCTATGAGTAAATATTTACTGTAGCTACTCAATCATAAAACACTTTGAATGCCAAACCCAAAGCATCTATGACACCTCTCAATATACATTACACATGATTGAGGGAGTATCACACCCACACACAGAGCTTGACATATAATTGAATAGAGTGATATGTATGATCATACTTGATGTAAGTGTCCACCTCATTAGGGTTAGGCTATGCTTACCTCTCTTGGTTTGTAGTGGTCGTATAAGAGATACCAGGGCCGTTTTCTGGGGGGCTCTTTGACCAGGTACATGTCTGGTGGGTAGGGATGAAACGTCTGCCTTCCCTTCACATCTCTGGAGTCCCCCGGCTCCACACCCATAGTCTCCATACACTTCCCTAGAGCCATGTCTTCTATGGTGGAGAAGTGGGAACATTTCCCAGTGTCGAATCCCTTGATGAACCTTCTGACGGCTTCTTTACTGAGGACATAGCCGGCTCCACCACTCATGTAACCCTGCTGGACGAACGGGCGGAACCTTCTCCCAAAGTATACAGGCTTCTCGGGGTCCTGTTTAGACAATGTGTGTCGGAGGTTTTCGATGACCACGAATGTGTCATCGTCGGCTTTGAGGACCCAGTCGTAGTCGTTGCGGTGGTGTTGGTAGATGTACTGGAAGGCTCTGATGGTCTTCCAGTAGAGCTGGTCTCGTCCCTCAGTTACGTTGAGCCCCACCGTGGGGAATTCTGTCTCCACTGAGCTCATGTAGAGGACTTTGTTGCATCGTTTGCCCCAGGTGGCCCGGATGTGTTTGGTTCTGGACTCCAGGTTCTTAGGCCCAGTCATGATCCAACACAGTACTCGTACATTTTGGGACAGGTTGGCTGCAACACTCCTGTCCTCATCTGAAAGAGTTCATTTAAAAATAATGAATAAAAAGTGTGGTCAATTAGCACAGGGTGTCCCAAACTCGGTGCGTGCTTAGACACCTCCTGTACTCCTTGTTCGCCCACGTCTGCGTGGCCGCGCACAATTTCAACACCATCATTAAGTTTGTTGACGACACAACGGTGGTAGGCCGGATCACCAACGACGATGAGCCAGCCTACAGGGAAGAGGTCAGAGACCTAGCAGTGTGATGCCAAGACAACAACCTCTCCCTCAACATCAGCAAGACAAAGGAGCTGATCGTGGACTACAGGAAACAGAGGACCAAGCACGCACCCTTCCACATTGACAGGGCTGTAGTGGAGCAGGTCGAGAGCTTCAAATTCCTCTATGTCCACATCACTAAGGAATTATCATGGTTCACACACACCAACACAGTCATGAAGAGGGCATGACAACACATCTTCCCCCTCAGGAGGCTAAAAAGATTTGGCATGGGCCCTCAGAACCTCTAAAAGGTATACAGCTGCACCATTGAGAGCATCTTGACTGGCTGCATCACGGCTTGGTATGGCAACTGCTTGGCATCTGACGACAAGGCGCTACAGAAGGTAGTGTGTACAGCCCAGTACATCACTGGGGCCGAGCTCCTTGCCATCCAGGACCTCTGTACCAGGTGGTGTCAGAGGAAGGCCCTAAAGAGTCTAAACTGTTCTCTCTGCTACTGCATGGCAAGCTGTACCAATGCACAAAGTCTGCAAGCAACAGGACCCTGAACAGCTTCTACCCCCATAAGACTGCTAAATAGTTAGTCCGGGTAGCTATTGGTAAACTACTTAACTATATGCATTGACCCTTTTTGCAACTCTTTTGACGCATCACATACACTGCTGTTGTCATGAACATGATGGGAGACAGAGAGCTGGTTTCAAGCGCAGGGCACAGCAGGTGTTGATTTGTAAAGGACCACAGGAGGAGGCAGGTAGCTGGGCCCAGGGGAAGGTAGAAGGTCATACACAGGCGGTCCGAAAAGGCAACAATACAGGCAGGGAAAAGGCTAGTAATGTCATACCTATCAGGCAGTAGGTTGATCACAGGAAATCCGATAGGCTTAGGTACAGGCAGGGAATAGGCAAAAGGCATTTTTAGTGAGGCAGGCCAAAACTATCATACATGGGAGGATTAAATTACAGTAAAACCAGCACTCCAACTAGAAGTGTGTCAGAAAACAATCAATACCTCTCAATTATGGGGTGCAAAGAACTGAACTAAATAGTGTGTGATAATGACATGCAGGTGTGTGAACAGGTGATCAGAATTCAGGTGATTGGGATCTGGAGAGTGAGCTGCGTTCAGGGGATCTACGTGTCTATTATCTATCTTGTTGACTAGTCACTTTATCCTTACCTATATGTATATTCTGTACAATGACAATCTAAATTATTCTGTGCTTTCAACTTTGTGGCAACAGTTTGGGAAAGGCCCTTTCCTGTTTCAGCATGACATTGCCCCTGTGAACAAAGCGAGGTCCATACAGAAATTATTTGTCCAGATCAGTATGGAAGAACTTGACTGGCCTGCACAGAGCCCTGACCTCAACTCCATCTAACGCCTATGGGATAAATTGGAACGCAGACTGTGAACCAGTTCTAATCGCCCAATATCAGTTCCTGACCTCACTAATTCTCTTGTGGCTTAATGGAAGCAAGTCTCCACAGCAATATTCCAGCATTTAGCGGTTTCCTTCCTCTCTGGCAATCTTTGTAGTGACTGGGTGTATTGATACACCATCCAAAGTGTAATTAATAACTTCTCGATGCTCAAAGGGATATTCAATGTCAGATTTTAGTTTTTACCCATCTACCAATAGGTGGGTTTTCCTTCTTTGATAGGCATTGGAAAACCTCCCAGGCCTTTGTGGTTGAATCTATGTTTGAACTTCACTTCTCGACTGAGGTACCAAAAATCATGTTAAACACATTGCACACAGTGTGAGTCCATTAATTTATTTTGTGACTTCTTAAGCACATTTAAACTTTTCAAGACATTTCAGCTTTTCATTTTTTATACATTTGTAAAAATGCCTAAAAGCATAATTCCACTGTGACATTATGGGGTATTGTGTGTAGGGCAGTGACACAAAATCTCAATTTAATAAATTTTAAATCAGGCTGTAACACAACAAAATGTGGAAAAAGTCAAGGGGTGTGAATACTTTCTGAAGGCACTGTATTTGAATCAGCTGTGTAGTGATAGGGCACCCAAGTTTTTTTGTTGGGGGGCCAGGACCGAGTTTGGGAAACTGTACTTTATCCAAAGTATTTGGTTGTCATTGAAACAACTGCATATGGCCTATGCAGGAATCAAACCCCGAACAGTAGTGTTCCCAGCACTGTGCTCTTATCCACTGGCATCTTGGAACCAGAATTATTTCAGGAATCACAGATGTTAGAAGATTCTCTCACACACACAAAAAAAGCTTTCTACTTAGACCTTACATCGTCATAGCAAGTAGAGAAAACCTCAAAACACATTTGTTTACATTACATTCGTTTTTGATGAATAACATTTTACTACAATATTGGGATTAAGAAAGCCACAAATAAAATGCAGTGAATGGATATTCAGAAGTCAATTACCTGAGTGCATGTGTCTTGGAACCCTTTTGTCATTATGAACTCCACTGGAGTTACCCAGTGAGAAAACAGCTGGTTTTGCAGTGCTGGTGTCTGAGTAAACAATGTATTGAATAGACAGAAATCCTATACACAGCCCAGACACAAAGGGTACCAGTGAAAGAGTGATCATAATTCCCCTCTTTCAGACCAAACCCTGTGAGTGATACAAAAAAATAAGTGAGTTAGGGCAGGTGAACAAACACTTGTTAATTCCAACCTGTCAAAAATAATTTGCAAATATGCTATATACAATATACAACTGACGTTGATTGTGCTATCATGTTCAAGATCCCTTTACAAGTGGGGATGTATTTAAAATAAAGGATTGTAATAATGACTCTCAATCAAAGTTACTGTTACTTTTAAAGTTACAATAACACATTTTGCAACATTTTGATATTTAAATATTTTGATATTATCGTTGGTAATTTTTACTGGAAGAAAACGGGCTTACCTGTTCACGTAAAAATGTTTAACACAAATATTCTCCTCTGATTGTGGATAACGCATAGAAGCATGGATTGACAAAAGTAAGAGCACATAGCGGTGGGAGTGAGTTTTATAGGCAGGTGAACTCATGGTTTATCAGGTACCTCCTATACTCATGCATGGAATGTTACCAAGCAGTTTGTCTGAATTTTGCCATGTCTGATACATCTGATGACGAGACTGCGAGTATGTATGTGCGCTAGTAGGCTATAATTGACACATTTTCAGTCTGTGCATGATCATATCCACTGATACAAATGGTATCCGTATTTGTTGTTTAAATTCGGATATTGAACGAACGGTATACGGATCGTGCTTTCATACATTTACCTGCAATGACTTTATTTTTTTATCTTTATCTTTGAGGGAGGGAACTCAAATAAAAATGTCCTGTTTTTATAAATAACAACTTTGTAACAGTTCTATAACATGTTCATAACCACTCTTTATAATACTTGTCTCAGGTTACGATGGACATTAAGAATCCCCTGACTGATTTGGTTTTTGTCGTTTAGGCTACTGCTTAGTGCTGCAATGCATATATAATTTGGTTCAAGTCATTTCCATTAACTGGAACATATGAAATTCACGTGAATTAACTTTACTTCCAAATACAAATTCACCGCTAGGGGGCACTATAAGAAAACAGTCATCTTGAGGTTTTCCGATCCAAGTCTGTGAATGGTCAAAGTAAATTCTACTTCCGGGATAAACAAGGGCACGCTGTTTTGTTGAATAACTGTCCTTGTTTTAATGTGACTAAGTTGACAAAACTGCACATCTACAGAGGTATTTGCTTTTATCTGAATGTGTCATGCGACATTTGTCACGAAAGGACTTGTGAACGGGACGTTTAGCTTGAAACCTGAAAGTTGTGAGTTCGAGCCAGCAATCACAGATTAGTATAGCTAGTTTAGTTAACATTCACCTTGTCATACAATCAGCCACCAAGTTGTCTTTGAAGGAAAGTCAAGTAGCTAACCGTCATACATAGTTGGCTAGCGATCTTACTAGATTTATTTGTTTTTGCGTGCTTCTCTTGCCAACAACTTCATGGCGAATCCTTCCCATGTATCAAGAGTTTTCTCTTTGTATAAGAGGATTCTACTGTTGCACCGGTTCCTGCCCATTGATTTGAGAGCGCTGGGAGACCAGTATGTCAAAGATGAATTCAGAAGGAACAAAACGGCGGCGCCCGAGGAGGTCACTATCTTCATGAGGGAATGGGGGGTAAGTTGGCAACACTACAGAACACATTGCATGTGCACGGTCAATACATATACATGTGTAGCTAATAAATGAAATTGATAAGCACGTACTTATACTTATGGTCATGTTAGTTATTGCCTTGAATAGAGGATATTTGGGGGGACAGGAGATTTAACAAATATCGTTGGTCCCTTTTTTCTAGAAGAACATGTGCCGTTTAATCCCTCGCCGCACGATGGCGGTGTTTACCATAATTCCAGAGCCTAGACAATATCTCTGCATCTCTGATTCAAGATTTTAGCACAGCACACAATGAACATATGTTATTGATCATCAGTATTGTAGTACATGCAGCGTATCTATTAAGCCCACGTGAATCTTTGGGTTCAACCCATTTATCTGGTTGTCATATCCATGACCGTTTTTATTTTAAGCCATTCAGATATTTTATTATTAGGTTATTGACAGCTGTGTAAGTACCCACTAGTGACCACTTTCAAAGCTGTAAAAAAACGTTGGTGTTGAGGTGACCCCCAGATAAACACATTTTTCAGATATGTTTTGTATCTTCTCAGACCATACTTTATGTACAATTAAAATATGAATGTGCATATATATGCACAGGATAGCACATGTCATGGGCATTAATGACTATTTCTTACCAATTGAAAATATTTTTCATGCTAGTTATTGAGCCTGTATGTCACAGTCACACAATAGCAGCATCATTTGGTTAACTTCTACAATATAATAGATTTCAGGCATTCACAGCTTACATTTTGAAATGCATTTAGTCTTATTTTACTGTTAAATGAACCTTGTATTGTTATTCATTTTCGTCAGTTTGTAATTTTTCTCAGGTGAGCTTAAAGCGGTGGTCACCAACCTTTTCAGAGTCAAAATGCAAGCCGAGATCTACCGCTCACATGTATTGTTGTTCAGACCATTTAAAAACATGATACTGATGGTCAGTCACAGGGTCCACCTCTCAACGTCCCTCCGCTCTCTCTTTCCTCCACTGACACTGTCTTCCAGCTGATGGCGAAACTCGAGTCGCCTCATGCACAAATTCATGATACACTTTCCTACTCCTTCATTACAGTTGGTTGTAGCAGGAGTGGAAGTAGGAAGAATGCAAATTTTTTGGCTTATAAAAGTGTTGAATAAAAAGTGTTGACAGTGCTGAGTAAGAACTTAAACATAAACTCACTTTTATAAACAGTCTTTGACAGTTTCTCTCTAGTCATGGATTTAAATGTTTTGAAATCTCACAGTATCAACTTTGCTGTACCTTTCTTTTACGCCTGCTATGTTAATGCGGACACAGTAATCTTAGCCATCCGATTAGCCAGCGGTCGGCATTTAGTGCACTTGATTTGTACCTTCAGACACATGAAATCTAGATCAACCGGTACCACTGGCTTAAAGGGTGCAGTAGCACAAAATGTAAACGGCAATAAAGAAATGTTGTTCTATATCATCAACACTAGCGTTGCATAATATTGTAGTCTATAGCAGCGGTCCCAAACCACCGGGCCGCGGACATTCGCTACCGTGCCACACGGAAAGGATAAATATTATTATTTTTCTTTATTTTTTGGGGTAAAATAATAATTCTATACAATTATAGGCTATTTGTGCAGTAATTACATTGAACTTGTTGCAGTCTGTTGGTCCCTTTCTCACTACTCTAATATCTCTGTCAGGCCCACAACAGTTTACAGACTTTGAACTTGAGTAATACGTGCTCAGCGAGTTCATCACGGTCTGCGTGAGCTGTGTTGCCCGACAACTTTGTACTATGTTAGCTGACATGAATAAAATAAATAATAATAATAAAATGTTTTTGCCGTGGTCCATGCTCAATCAGGCACGATGCACCCCCAAATATTTTAGTCACTTAGTTGAGACAATGTTCAGTTGTCCCTTTAAGGGCGGAAGGTTGCCGTGGTAATAGTGAAACTCGCATGTCTCTGAATGAGACTGAATCTCTGTTATTCGCTAGCACATGCAGCAAACTCAAACTAACATTGAAAAATAACTTGGTGTGTGAACAAAAGGAAGTAAATAGCCAAGAAGCACGGGGACAAAGTCACACTTCTAGACTTTCGGCTAAATTAGACAAACTTCTGTGTGGTGGGCTTCATTTTTAAAACCTTTCAGCATTTCACTTAGATCTACAGTGCAAGCACAGCATAGAAATAGAATGAATAGAATGGGAATCCCCATTCAAGTCAATGGTGTCATAATGGATGCCCGATTCGTATCATATGTTACGAATCCAAAACAGATAAGCCTTATTTACGCAATTATTCAGACCCTTTGCTATGAGACTCGAATCCTGTGCATCCTGTTTCCACTGATCATCCTTGTGATCTTTTTACAACTTGATTGGAGACCACCCGTGGTAAATTCAAATGATTGGACATGATTTGGAAAGGCACACACCTGTCTATATAAGGTCCCACAGTTGACAGAGCCTGTCAGAGCAAAAACCAAGCCATGAGGTTGAAGGAATTGTCAGAGAGCTCCGAGACAGGATTGTGTCAAGGCACAGATTTGGGCAAGAGTACCAAAAAATGTTTGCAGTATTGAAGATCCCCAATAACGCAGTGTCCTCCTACATTCTTAAATGGAAGTAGTTTGGAACCACCAAGACTCTTCCGCGAGGTGGCTGCCCGGCCAAACTGAGCAATCGGGGGGGAAGGGCCTTGGTCAGGGAGGTGACCAACAACCCGATGGTCACTCTGACAGAGATCCAGAGTTCCTCTGTGGAGATGAGAGAACCTTCCAGAAGGACAACCATCTCTGCAGCACTCCACCAATCAGGCCTTTACGGTAGAGTGGCCAGATGGAAGCCACTCCTCAGTAAAAGGCCCTCTTGGAGTTTGCAAAAAGGTACATAAAGCCTCTCAGACCATGAGAAACCAGAGTCTCTGGTCTGATGAAATCAAGATTTGGCCTTAATGCCTGGCGGGAACCTGGCATTAAGGCCAAACAGTATAACAACCCTAAGCACACAGCCAAGACAACGTAGGAGTGGCTTTGGAAACAAGTCTCAATGTCCTTGAGTGGCCCAGCTAGAGACTGGACTTGAACCCAATTTAAAATATCTGGAAAGACCTGAAAATAGCTGTGCAGTGACGCTCCCCATCCAACATGACAGAGCTTGAGAGAATCTGCAGAGAAGAATGGGAGAAACTCCCCAAATGCAGGTGTGCCACGCTTGTAGCGTCAAACCCAAGAAGACTCAAGGCTGTAATCGCTGCCAAAGGTGCTTCAACAAAGTACTGAGTTAAAGGGTCTGAATACTTATTTAAATGTGATCTTTAAGTTCATCTTTAATGAAGAATTTGTAAACAGTTCTAAAAATCCATTTTTGCTTTGTTATTATGGGGTATTGTGTGTAGGTTGATGAGGGGAAACAAAACCATGTAATCCATTTTAGAATCAGGTGGAACTTAACAAATTGTGGATAAAGTGAAGGCTCTGATTACTTTCCGAATGCACTGTACTTTGTTTCCCTCATTTACTCAAGTGTTTCTATTATTTTGGCAGTTATCTTTACGTTGAAAAGTGTGTGGTCATACGCACATCCTTAAAAACATAGTTGCTGGGCTAATAAAGAATACTTGTATAGAACACGAAGGCCCTCACACTGTTAAAGCTCCCAATTCAACGCTTTATTGACAACGTTTCCACCCCAAACAGATCTTCCGCTGGTCAAATTATTGCATCACAATACCAGGCAGCCGTTAAGTGTACCGCTGAGTTTACCCGTCAATCTTTTTTATTTGACCTTTATTTAACTAGGAAAGTCAGTTTTAAGAACACATTCTTATTTTCAATGACGGCCTAGGAACGGTGGGTTAACTGCCTTGTTCAGGGCCAGAACGACTTGTTTTTTTTTACCTTGTCAGCTTGGGGATTTGATCTAATGTCTAATGCTCAAACCACTAGGCTACCTGGGTTCCAGGTTCCAAGCCCGTCCTTTCATTCTATTTGGGGTAGCCTAGTAGTTAGAGCGTAGGGCCAGTAACCGAAAGGTTGCTGGATCGAATCCCCGAGCTGACAAGGTAAAAATCTGTTGTTCTGCCCCTGAACAATGCAGTTAACCCGGGAGGCCGTCATTGTAAATAAGAATTTGTTCTTAACTGACTTTCCTAGTTAAATAAAGGTTACATTTAAAATAAAAAAAATGTATACATTAAAAAAATATATATTTCTGTGGCGCACATCCCCCCAGACACAGCTGCTATGCAAGATGGGAAATGGGATTGGTATTTCATTGTGCGATTACCATGCAGTGAAACAAAATAGCTATGGCAGCAATTTATTTTGAACATATTTTTTGGTCGCAAATGTCAGTGAAATGGTCGCGCTGTAGAGCCCTGATGTAACCAATGCATTCAGATTCAGAATCCTCCTATCTCTCTCTTCCCCCTCTCTTTCTCTCTATTCATTCATTAAGGAGTGGGTGAATCACCACTCCCTTCCTCCGTCCTAGCTGCCTCAGAGAAGTGCGGAAGGGCGGCAGGCAGAGCCCAAAGAACAGACAAGGAGCGAGACTCCTAAATGTGATTACATACACACACTCTTAGACACACCCACGCATACATACACACACTCTTTCTCTCACACACACACACACACAGAGACTCCTAAATGTGATTACATACACACACACACACTCTCTTAGACACACCCACGCATACATACATACATACACACACACACTCTTTCTCTCACACACACACACACGCACAGAGACTCCTAACCAGATTACAAGCACTGAGTGTTCAGTCTGATTCAGTTACATAGGACCCGTGGAATAGAGCTCCTCCTAATAAATCGCCCTGTATCAAAACAGACAAGCTCTCACATGAGGGGGAGGGACACCACAGAAGCAGGGACCAGGTCTGCTTAATACAGCCAGTATGTTAGGGACTCGGGAGAGAGTGGAGTGGGAATTACCTTTAGAGAGAGTGGAGTGGGAATTACCTTTAGAGAGAGGGAGAGAGAGTGGAGTGGGAATTACCTTTTAGAGAGAGTGGAGTGGGAATTACCTTTAGAGAGAGTGGAGTGGGAATTACCTTTAGAGAGAGGGAGAGAGAGTGGAGTGGGAATTACCTTTTAGAGAGAGTGGAGTGGGAATTACCTTTAGAGAGAGTGGAGTGGGAATTACCTTTAGAGAGAGAGTGGAGTGGGAATTACTTTTAGAGAGAGGGAGAGAGAGTGGAGTGGGAATTACCTTTTAGAGAGAGTGGAGTGGGAATTACCTTTAGAGAGAGAGAGAGTGGAGTGGGAATTACCTTTAGAGAGAGGGAGAGAGAGTGGAGTGGGAATTACCTTGAGAGAGGGGGAGAGAGAGTGGAGTGGGAATTACCTTGAGAGAGAGTGGAGTGGGAATTACCTTGAGAGAGAGTGGAGTGGGAATTACCTTGAGAGAGTGGAGTGGGAATTACCTTTAGAGAGAGGGAGAGAGAGTGGAGTGGGAATTACCTTTTAGAGAGAGAGAGTGGAGTGGGAATTACCTTTAGAGAGAGAGAGAGTGGAGTGGGAATTACCTTTAGAGAGAGTGGAGTGGGAATTACCTTTAGAGAGAGTGGAGTGGGAATTACCTTGAGAGAGAGTGGAGTGGGAATTACCTTTAGAGGGAGGGAGAGAGAGTGGAGTGGGAATTACCTTTAGAGAGAGTGGAGTGGGAATTACCTTTAGAGAGAGTGGAGTGGGAATTACCTTTAGAGAGAGTGGAGTGGGAATTACCTTTAGAGAGAGTGGAGTGGGAATTACCTTTAGGGAGAGAGAGAGAGTGGAGTGGGAGAGAGAGTGGAGTGGGAATTACCTTTAGGGAGAGAGAGTGGAGTGGGAGAGAGAGTGGAGTGGGAATTACCTTTAGGGAGAGAGAGAGAGAGAGAGAGTGGAGTGGGAATTACCTTTAGAGAGAGAGAGAGTGGAGTGGGAATTACCTTTAGAGAGAGAGAGAGTGGAGTGGGAATTACCTTTAGAGAGAGAGAGAGTGGAGTGGGAATTACCTTTAGAGAGAGGGAGAGAGAGTGGAGTGGGAATTACCTTTAGAGAGAGTGGAGTGGGAATTACCTTTAGAGAGAGGGAGAGAGAGTGGTGTGGGAATTACCTTTAGAGAGAGTGGAGTGGGAATTACCTTTAGAGCGAGGGAGAGAGAGTGGAGTGGAAATTACCTTTAGAGAGAGTGGAGTGGGAATTTCCTTTAGAGAGAGGGAGAGAGAGTGGAGTGGGAATTACCTTTAGGGAGAGAGAGTGGAGTGGGAATTACCTTTAGAGAGAGTGGAGTGGGAATTACCTTTAGGGAGAGAGAGTGGAGTGGGAATTACCTTTATAGAGAGTGGAGTGGGAATTACCTTTAGAGAGAGAGTGGAGTGGGAATTACCTTTAGAGAGAGAGTGGAGTGGGAATTACCTTTAGAGAGAGAGTGGAGTGGGAATTACCTTTAGAGAGAGAGTGGAGTGGGAATTACCTTTAGAGAGAGAGAGTGGAGTGGGAATTACCTTTAGAGAGAGAGAGTGGAGTGGGAATTACCTTGCGAGAGAGTGGAGTGGGATTTACCTTTAGAGAGAGAGTGGAGTGGGAATTACCTTTAGAGAGAGTGGAGTGGGAATTACCTTTAGAGAGAGAGAGATTCGCAGCCGACCATACGTTTGAGTTTTCGAGATTCAGAGGGAGGTTTTGACCAGCCAAAGCTACCCTAGCAAGACTAGGGACTACTTTACCCACATTGCTTTGGCACAAATCCAGTCGTATAGTTTAGACTAAATAGGTTTACGGAAGAGATGCATTAAAAAAGTACACCGATTGTCAGTTGTTCAAAACTTACTCTGAGAAAGTAGAATAGATTTGGATATCAGCTTTATACTGAATTTGTTGTTACCAATGGACAAATAAAGTTGTACTGTAACCTTGAGAAAGTCATTTCTACATGACAGTCAACAGGTTTCCTAAAAAGTTTGAATATAAATGTGACATTGAAATGTCTGTCCTGGGTCTCCACGACAACCCCAAAATGATTTTACTAGTGGCTCCAGCACACGACTGCTCTCCTCTGTCTCCAAGAAAATATGACCCCTTGGCCAACACTCAAAATAATTCCATTATGTACAAGACAGGAGAAAGCCTTTTAGACAAATGGCCTGTTATTTCTTAAATTGAACCGCTTCCAGAACCTTCCGATGTCTTTATGAATGGCTCGATGCAAGGTCCTAACATTTGTTCCAGACAGGGATTCGTATTTAATTTTTATGAATAAAAACAGATGTTTGCTCTATATCTCCTTGTTGTTGATTCGTAAAAGGTCTTGACACAGATTTAACATGTCTGTCTGAGCTGTGTCCAATGACACACTATGTTGTCTTGGACATGCTTCAGCATAGGTCACACTAGCTTGATGGACATCATCTGTCCCAGTAGCATAGCAAGGAGGATACCAGGGAAAAGGAATAATTGAAAAGGATTTGTTGACTGTTCTGTTAGCTGTATTTGCCACTCCACGGTTACAGTGATCAACCTCTTATATTGATCAGATTGTCCTGCACAAATGTGATCACTATGCAGTGCTCTCACTGCACTGTATTAGTTAAATGGTTTGGTCCTCTTTATGCAGTAATGTGTGCTTTGAGAGCTGCAAGAGGGTGCTCTGAAGGGTTGACATTTTAGAAAATAAAAATGGATTCCCGTCCCCGATATCTCTTATAGTCAGTGTCAGCCCTAGACTCTTGCCTTTCCTGATATTGTACAATGTACAGTCGTGGCCAAAAGTTTTGAGAATGATACATATATTAATTTCCACAAAGTGTCTTTGGATATTTTTGTCAGATATTACTATGGAATACTGAAGTATAATTACAAGCATTTCATAAGTGTCAAAGGCTTTTATTGACAATTACATGAAGTTGATGCAAAGAGTCAATATTTGCAGTATTGACCCTTCTTTTTCAAGACCTCTGCAATCCTCCCTGGCATGCTGTCAATTAACTTCTGGGCCACATCCTGACTGATGGCAGCCCATTCTTGCATAACCAATGCTTGAAGTTTGTCAGAATTTGTGGGTTTTTGTTTGTCCGCCCGCCTCTTGAGGATTGACCACGAGTTCTCAATGGGATTAATGTCTGGGGAGTTTCCTGGCCATGGACCCAAAATATCGATGTTTTGTTCCCCGAGCCACTTAGTTATCACTTTTGCCTTATGGCAAGGTGCTCCATCATGCTGGAAAAGGCATTGTTCATCGCCAAACTGTTCCTGGATGGTTGGGAGAAGCTGCTCTTGGAGGATGTGTTGGTACCATTCTTTATTCATGGCTGTGATCTTAGGCAAAATTGTGAGTGAGCCCACTCCCCCCACCCCACACATGAATGGTCTCGGGACTGTTGGCATGACACAGGACTGATGGTAGCGCTCACCTTGTCTTCTCCGGACAATCTTTTTTCCGGATGCCCTAAACAATCGGGAAGGGGATTCCCGTGCAGATGCACTCACACCTGCCTGCCTGCTAATGAATAGATTCGTGTTGTAGAATGGCTTGATTCATGCATATCATATTTTCCCCAGTGAGGGTGGTAAAGCAGGTCAATGATGTTTCTCTAGGGATATGGGACTCAAGGGATATGGGCTTTCCATATTGATGTGATATATTCATACATGGCCTATCTATTGTGTTTCCTTAATCATTTTCATTAATTCAGCTGAATTGGCTACTGAAAATCCTCTGTAGGCAAGGGTTTGCCAGAGCAATGGATTCGCTGGAGGGGAATGGAATGGTTAGTTCTTTGATATGTCTAAAGCAGTGGTTCTCTGTGTGTACCTGGCCTATCCACACAGGGTACTTGGGAAGACATAAGCTGATTGATCATTTGCACATCAGGGGGTACTTTGAGCATGTGATTAGTGGTACAGGAATCAGAAATAGGGCTGTTATGGTGACTGTATTACCGCCACACTGGCAGTCATCAGTCATGCCAGCAGTAAAATTCCATGTGATCGTTGAGTCTGCTTTCATGCACTCTGGACATGTATTGGTAGTACCCAACTCGCTAACGATCATCAGTCCCTATTGGCTTGGTACTCAGGGCTCTATTGTCCCTCCAGGTCCTAATGGCATGGTACTCAGGGCTCTATTGTCCCTCCATCAACAGGAATATCACCTGTCACGCAGTGAGAGCATGTTCCTCAAACAGGGATATCACCTGTTGGGGCAGTGAGAGCATGCTCCTCAAACAGGAATATCACCTGTCACGCAGTGAGAGCATGCTCCTCAAACAGGAATATCACCTGTCACGCAGTGAGAGCATGCTCCTCAAACAGGAATATCACCTGTCACGCAGTGAGAGCATGCTCGTCAAACAGGAATATCACCTGTCACGCAGTGAGAGCATGCTCCTCAAACAGGAATATCACCTGTCACGCAGTGAGAGCATGCTCCTCAAACAGGAATATCACCTGTCACGCAGTGAGAGCATGCTCCTCAAACAGGAATATCACCTGTCACGCAGTGAGAGCATGCTCCTCAAACAGGAATATCACCTGTTGGGGCAGTGAGAGCATGCTCCTCAAACAGGAATATCACCTGTCACGCAGTGAGAGCATGCTCCTCAAACAGGAATATCACCTGTCACGCAGTGAGAGCATGCTCCTCAAACAGGAATATCACCTGTCACGCAGTGAGAGCATGCTCCTCAAACAGGAATATCACCTGTTGGGGCAGTGAGAGCATGCTCCTCAAACAGGAATATCACCTGTTGGGGCAGTGAGAGCATGCTCCTCAAACAGGAATATCACCTGTCACGCAGTGAGAGCATGCTCCTCAAACAGGAATATCACCTGTCACGCAGTGAGAGCATGCTCCTCAAACAGGAATATCACCTGTCACCATGCTTCAAACAGGAATATCACCTGTCACGCAGTGAGAGCATGCTCCTCAAACAGGAATATCACCTGTTGGGGCAGTGAGAGCATGCTCCTCAAACAGTAATATCACCTGTTGAGACAGTGAGAGCATGTTCCTCAAACGGGTATATTACCTGTCACGCAGTGAGAGCATGCTCCTCAAACAGGAATATCACCTGTCACGCAGTGAGAGCATGCTCCTCAAACAGGAATATCACCTGTTGAGACAGTGAGAGCATGCTCCTCAAACAGGAATATCACCTGTTGAGACAGTGAGAGCATGCTCCTCAAACAGGAATATCACCTGTTGTGACAGTGAGACCATGCTCCTCAAACAGGAATATCACCTGTTGAGACAGTGAGAGCATGCTCCTCAAACAGGAATATCACCTGTTGAGACAGTGAGAGCATGCTCCTCAAACAGGAATATCACCTGTTGTGACAGTGAGACCATGCTCCTCAAACAGGAATATCACCTGTTGAGACAGTGAGAGCATGCTCCTCAAACAGGAATATCACCTGTTGAGACAGTGAGAGCATGCTCCTCAAACAGGAATATCACCTGTTGAGACAGTGAGAGCATGCTCCTCAAACAGGAATATCACCTGTTGTGACAGTGAGACCATGCTCCTCAAACAGGACTATCACCTGTTGAGACAGTGAGAGCATGCTCCTCAAACAGGAATATCACCTGTCACGCAGTGAGAGCATGCTCCTCAAACAGGAATATCACCTGTCACGCAGTGAGAGCATGCTCCTCAAACAGGAATATCACCTGTCACGCAGTGAGAGCATGCTCCTCAAACAGGAATATCACCTGTTGGGGCAGTGAGAGCATGCTCCTCAAACAGGAATATCACCTGTTGAGACAGTGAGAGCATGTTCCTCAAACGGGTATATTACCTGTCACGCAGTGAGAGCATGCTCCTCAAACAGGAATATCACCTGTCACGCAGTGAGAGCATGCTCCTCAAACAGGAATATCACCTGTTGAGACAGTGAGAGCATGCTCCTCAAACAGGAATATCACCTGTTGAGACAGTGAGAGCATGTTCCTCAAACGGGTATATCACCTGTCACGCAGTGAGAGCATGCTCCTCAAACAGGAATATCACCTGTTGTGACAGTGCGAGCATGCTCCTCAAACAGGAATATAAAATATAAATATAAATATAAAACTGAAGTTGCCTACAAAATGGACCGGTGGGAGAGCACACGGCCTCCATTCGCTATAAGATTGCATGCAGATCTGTCTTTTTTCCCCCTGCCCCTGTTCCTGCTCATTTAATAATGGGCCATTCTAAATCGAAACAAATTCAACGTATTAGCAAATACGAGATTAAATTGAGAATAATCTGATGGGTGAAATTATGATCGATCACTTGATGAGGACTTTCTCAAGTCATTAATAGTCTCTAGTCGCTTCATGCAGCCCATATATCTTTTGATTTCTAAGGCATTCTAAGCTTTGTATCATTCACAACTAAAGTTGCCAAATAACTCTAAATCTAGCATATGTTTCAAATGATCACTTTTACACTCAACATAGCCACTTCATATGCACACTCGCTCCGGAATGGGATAAATATCCTTTCTATTTTATTCAGCTAAGTTCAATTATATTCTTCTTACTATAAAATCATATAAAATAATGCCACGGGACTTATAAACATATCTTGTCTGCTAACTGAACAAGCCTACAGTCTATGGCATGGCACATAGCCAGATAACATACAGTAGACCAACTCATATTCTGTTCTTCTGAAATACATTTTCTTCATATCATAATGTTTCTTTAGAGCTGAATAAAATACATCATGGATGTATTGTGATGGTGTATATTAAATTGATTTATTAGACTTTTTAAAATGTAGATGCTCCAAAAGCACACATCAGTGGCTGGTATGCATGGAGGCCTGGAGATGCTCAACATGTTGTTAATTAACGGTCAGTTACCGTGAGAACGGATGTATTTTGCATGACAGTAACCGTCTGAATGTCATTACCGCCAGAGCCCTAAATAAAATAAATAAAAACACTGTCATGACACATGTATTTATAGTTGTTGTGACAACATGGCGTTATTCTATGGCTGGTTTTGACACCTACATAAGAGTTTAAAACCTACCACACAAGGCAAAACATTCCATTACACCATAGCCTACTGGTCAGTAGTATGTTTATGTTATATAGCATTTTCAGAAATGGACCATATTAAATGATCATTGTAATTGTGCACACATTGATGTCAGGCATGCAGCTACCTCACTGCTCTGCTTCTGATGACTGGGATGAATGCAGGAGCAGATTTCAGGATTAGGACAAAACACCCTCTTTTTGACTGATGACTGACATAAGGCCATGTACGTGATAGGCCTAAATGGATTATGATTGATGGTCATAACGCTTTATGACACTGTCAAAAAGCATATCTTCTTAGTCCAAGTAAAGTGACACAGGATGGTCATAATGCTTTATGACAGTGTCAAAAAGCATATCTTCTTAGTCCAAGTAAAGTGACACAGGATGGTCATAATGCTTCTTGACACTGTCAAAAAGCATATTTTCTTAGTCCAAGTAAAGTGACACAGGATGGTCATAATGCTTTATGACACTGTCAAAAAGCATATCTTCTTAGTCCAAGTAAAGTGACACAGGATGGTCATAACGCTTTATGACACTGTCAAAAAGCATATCTTCTTAGTCCAAGTAAAGTGACACAGGATGGTCATAATGCTTCTTGACACTGTCAAAAAGCATATCTTCTTAGTCCAAGTAAAGTGACACAGGATGGTCATAACGCTTTATGACACTGTCAAAAAGCATATCTTCTTAGTCCAAGTAAAGTGACACAGGATGGTCATAATGCTTCTTGACAGTGGCAAGTGTAAAAACGTGACTTTAAAGAATTCAGTACAACAACAACAAAGAATTTAAGAAACAAAAAACATTCAAAAGAAAGGAATCTTCTTGGCAGGGAAAAAACACATTTCAATAAATGTGGGTTTTGACACTCTAATGTAGGTGTCATAACCAGGCATAAAACGCAATATATGTCACAACAGATGTAAATATATAGGTCATGTCAGTGTTACGACCATATTGTGACAAGTTGTCAGCTGTTATGACATGGTTATGACCGTGTCATAACGTGTTATGACAGTAGGTGTCAAGTGAAGTGTTACCGGAAATTAATTGTCTTAATGATCCTTTATTTCTCTGTCTCTGCTCTAGAACTACCAGGACAGTCTAACTGTTCCTTCCCTGTCTCTGCTCTAGAACTACCAGGACAGTCTAAATGTTCCTTCCCTGTCTCTGCTCTAGAACTACCAGGACAGTCTAACTGTTCCTTCCCTGTCTCTGCTCTAGAACTACCAGGACAGTCTAAATGTTCCTTGTCTGTCTCTGCTCTAGAACTACCAGGACAGTCTAACTGTTCCTTCCCTGTCTCTGCTCTAGAACTACCAGGACAGTCTAACTGTTCCTTCCCTGTCTCTGCTCTAGAACTACCAGGACAGTCTAACTGTTCCTTCCCTGTCTCTGCTCTAGAACTACCAGTACAGTCTAAATGTTCCTTGTCTGTCTCTGCTCTAGAACTACCAGGACAGTCTAAATGTTCATTGTCTGTCTCTGCTCTAGAACTACCAGGACAGTCTAACTGTTCCTTGTCTGTCTCTGCTCTAGAACTACCAGGACAGTCTAACTGTTCCTTCCCTGTCTCTGCTCTAGAACTACCAGGACAGTCTAACTGTTCCTTCCCTGTCTCTGCTCTAGAACTACCAGGACAGTCTAAATGTTCCTTGTCTGTCTCTGCTCTAGAACTACCAGGACAGTCTAAATGTTCCTTGTCTGTCTCTGCTCTAGAAATACCAGGACAGTCTAAATGTTCCTTGTCTGTCTCTGCTCTAGAACTACCAGGACAGTCTAAATGTTCCTTCCTTGTCTCTGCTCTAGAACTACCAGGACAGTCTAACTGTTCCTTCCCTGTCTCTGCTCTAGAACTACCAGGACAGTCTAAATGTTCCTTCCCTGTCTCTGCTCTAGAACTACCAGGACAGTCTAACTGTTCCTTCCCTGTCTCTGCTCTAGAACTACCAGGACAGTCTAAATGTTCCTTCCTTCCCTGTCTCTGCTCTAGAACTACCAGGACAGTCTAACTGTTCCTTGTCTGTCTCTGCTCTAGAACTACCAGGACAGTCTAAATGTTCCTTGTCTGTCTCTGCTCTAGAACTACCAGGACAGTCTAAATGTTCCTTGTCTGTCTCTGCTCTAGAACTACCAGGACAGTCTAAATGTTCCTTGTCTGTCTCTGCTCTAGAACTACCAGGACAGTCTAACTGTTCCTTCCCTGTCTCTGCTCTAGAACTACCAGGACAGTCTAACTGTTCCTTCCCTGTCTCTGCTCTAGAACTACCAGGACAGTCTAAATGTTCCTTCCTTCCCTGTCTCTGCTCTAGAACTACCAGGACAGTCTAAATGTTCCTTGTCTGTCTCTGCTCTAGAACTACCAGGACAGTCTAAATGTTCCTTGTCTGTCTCTGCTCTAGAACTACCAGGACAGTCTAAATGTTCCTTGTCTGTCTCTGCTCTAGAACTACCAGGACAGTCTAACTGTTCCTTCCCTGTCTCTGCTCTAGAACTACCAGGACAGTCTAACTGTTCCTTCCCTGTCTCTGCTCTAGAACTACCAGGACAGTCTAACTGTTCCTTCCCTGTCTCTGCTCTAGAACTACCAGCACAGTCTAACTGTTCCTTCCCTGTCTCTGCTCTAGAACTACCAGGACAGTCTAAATGTTCCTTGTCTGTCTCTGCTCTAGAACTACCAGGACAGTCTAAATGTTCCTTGTCTGTCTCTGCTCTAGAACTACCAGGACAGTCTAACTGTTCCTTGTCTGTCTCTGCTCTAGAACTACCAGGACAGTCTAAATGTTCCTTCCCTGTCTCTGCTCTAGAACTACCAGGACAGTCTAAATGTTCCTTCCCTGTCTCTGCTCTAGAACTACCAGGACAGTCTAAATGTTCCTTCCCTGTCTCTGCTCTAGAACTACCAGGACAGTCTAAATGTTCCTTCCCTGTCTCTGCTCTAGAACTACCAGGACAGTCTAACTGTTCCTTCCCTGTCTCTGCTCTAGAACTACCAGGACAGTCTAAATGTTCCTTCCTTCCCTGTCTCTGCTCTAGAACTACCAGGACAGTCTAACTGTTCCTTGTCTGTCTCTGCTCTAGAACTACCAGGACAGTCTAAATGTTCCTTGTCTGTCTCTGCTCTAGAACTACCAGGACAGTCTAAATGTTCCTTGTCTGTCTCTGCTCTAGAACTACCAGGACAGTCTAACTGTTCCTCCCCTGTCTCTGCTCTAGAACTACCAGGACAGTCTAACTGTTCCTTCCCTGTCTCTGCTCTAGAACTACCAGGACAGTCTAACTGTTCCTTCCCTGTCTCTGCTCTAGAACTACCAGCACAGTCTAACTGTTCCTTCCCTGTCTCTGCTCTAGAACTACCAGGACAGTCTAAATGTTCCTTCCCTGTCTCTGCTCTAGAACTACCAGGACAGTCTAAATGTTCCTTCCCTGTCTCTGCTCTAGAACTACCAGGACAGTCTAAATGTTCCTTCCCTGTCTCTGCTCTAGAACTACCAGGACAGTCTAAATGTTCCTTCCCCTCTGTCTCTGCTCTAGAACTACCAGGACAGTCTAAATGTTCCTTCCCTGTCTCTGCTCTAGAACTACCAGGACAGTCTAAATGTTCCTTCCCTGTCTCTGCTCTAGAACTACCAGGACAGTCTAAATGTTCCTTCCTTGTCTCTGCTCTAGAACTACCAGGACAGTCTAAATGTTCCTTCCCTGTCTCTGCTCTAGAACTACCAGGACAGTCTAAATGTTCCTTGTCTGTCTCTGCTCTAGAACTACCAGGACAGTCTAAATGTTCCTTCCCTGTCTCTGCTCTAGAACTACCAGGACAGTCTAAATGTCTGCTTTAGAACTACCAGGACAGTCTGTCTCTGTCTCTCTAGAACTACCAGGACAGTCTAAATGTTCCTTCCCTGTCTCTGCTCTAGAACTACCAGGACAGTCTAAATGTTCCTTCCCTGTCTCTGCTCTAGAACTACCAGGACAGTCTAAATGTTCCTTCCCTGTCTCTGCTCTAGAACTACCAGGACAGTCTAAATGTTCCTTGTCTGTCTCTGCTCTAGAACTACCAGGACAGTCTAAATGTTCCTTGTCTGTCTCTGCTCTAGAACTACCAGGGCAGTCTAAATGTTCCTTCTCTGTGTCTGCTCTAGAACTACCGTGATACCTTGCAGACCCAGGTGCTGGAGTCTGCTAGGGACCGTTTGAAGAAGGTGGAGTTTGGAGCAGAGCTGTCGGAGGGGGATCTCAAACTGTTCCAGGACGAGCAGGTGGGACAGCTGTATGAGCTGATGCTGGAGTCCACCAAGCCCAACAGACAGTTCGACATCCAGGAGGAAGGACTGAAGAAGTGAAGGAGTAGATGTGATGCTCCCATACTGACCAGAGAGGGAGGTGGTCCATCTCAATAGTTTAAAGTGTCTCTTTCCTTGTCTTCTCTCCTTCATATACACAGGTTTTTTTTTCTTCATTGAACCTGTATTTTTACAGGACAGGTTAGTCTCATTTAGTCAGTTATTGAAGCGAGACGTTTCATTTCACACAGTGGACACCCCACAGATATGTCCAATTCATCAGTGCAGAGGGAGAAAGACACTTTAGACCAGGGGTCGGCAACAGGCAAGCCGCGGGGGCAAAGTGATTTTGTTTGGCCCGCCAAAGTTTTTAGTGAAATAAGACTAGCATCGCCAGGAATTCATCTCAAAAATGTAATTCAGGAACATTTGTTCCCAAGTATTCCCAGAAATGTAAAGAGGGACATATGTGATGGTGTCTCAATGTAATCAAGGTATGAAATGATTGTTATTTTCAAATACAGTCTGTTTTTGGGCTTGCTTTTGGTCAATTTGCAGTGTGCAAATGACAGAAATTGGCCTGCGGTTGAATCTAGTTGTCCCCCTGCTTTAGACTAGTGCGCTGGAGCCAGGGAGAAGAGTAAGGGATTTGTGACTACTCTGACTGGTACACCTCCGAAGAAACGAACTGCACTCAAGCCCCAAATGAAATGGATGCTTTTAGGAAATGTTGTAATTATATTAAAGTACTGTCTGTGAAATAAAAATACCACTGCATGCTCAGTATCTGTTCATTTCCTTTCTCTCTTGTTGTGTTTGTGAGGACAATGGAGGTTCCTGGAGAGGACCTGAAACTGGCACTACACTGTCACACTGCTGCGTCACAACTAGCACCCTATTCACTAAATAGTGCACTACTTTTGACCAGGGCCCATGGGCACTACTTAGGGAATAGGGTGCCACTTTGGACCCTAACACAGTCAGTAATTAGCTTCATGGGAAGCTTCTCACAGGAGCGTGAAGCAGTACTCATGTCTCAATATAGAGACGAAACAGAGACGATGGCAAAGAGAGAAGATGCATCTTTCCTCCAAAGATGCGAAGTATTAAAAAAACCCGATTGAATCAATAACGCCACCTTTGTTCGGTCCCCCTGCATAATCTGATCCATTGTAAGGGAATCGTGTTTGTGTCTGTCTTTGTGTCTGTGAGTTTCATTGTCAGTCATGTGGAAATATGAACATGTCCCCTCGTGTAGCAGCGAACGCTGTGAACCAAGATTAAGGGAGTGAAGGCAATGTGACAGAAGTCGTTGTGCATCAACACATGTCATATTGCTCAAAAGCTCACACTTTTTATTCTACAATGAAGAGCAATTTGTATGGCGTTGCACTTCGCAAGTATTTTGGGATAAAGAAATAGACCTTGCAGACACAGAATGGCACAATGAATGGGGATTATCAACTAGATGGACAGTGGACAGAGCCTGCTTTTACCTAATGGGTCATTTTTTATTTTATTTAACTAGGCAAGTCAGTTAAGAACAAATTCTTATTTTCAATGACGGCCTAGGAACAGTTCAGGGGCAGAACAACAGATTTTTTTACCTTGTCAGTTCGGTGGTTTTGATCTTGCAACCTTTCAGTTACTAGTCCAATGCTCTAACCACTAGGCTACCTGGTGCCCCATTCAATTATTGCTTGATCAAATGGCAATAGCACCTGAGGCTGTAGTACCCTCTGGTGTCAGTCTGGGACCTGAGTTCTATTCTTCATAACTAGGAATAGATTCAATGTTTTTTTGTTGCTGAAAGATTCTGTTTCATGATCATATCTACAATATTCCATCCGATGTTCCATTCTGTTTTTCCTTTTGTCTGTTGTTTGGTCAGACGTTTTGGTTTTCACAACCCAGTATGATGTACTCAATCTTACACATTGACGGACCGCTGGTCTGTAGTGTATGGCTGTATTGTCACACACACACACACACACCTGAAACTGAAAATGCTCCCTCATTGCATCATTTGAGGGTAAATTGGTTAGTTCTTTTATTTTTTTTATTTTTTATTTCACCTTTATTTAACCAGGTAGGCTAGTTGAGAACAAGTTCTCATTTGCAACTGCGACCTGGCCAAGATAAAGCATAGCAGTGTGAGCAGACAACACAGAGTTACACATGGAGTAAACAATTAACAAGTCAATAACACAGTAGAAAACAGAGGGGAGTCTATATACAATGTGTGCAAAAGGCATGAGGAGGTAGGCGAATAATTACAATTTTGCAGATTAACACTGGAGTGATAAATGATCAGATGGTCATGTACAGGTTGGTGTGCAAAAGAGCAGAAAAGTAAATAAATAAAAACAGTATGGGGATGAGGTAGGTGAAAATGGGTGGGCTATTTACCAATAGACTATGTACAGCTGCAGCGATCGGTTAGCTGCTCAGATAGCTGATGTTTGAAGTTGGTGAGGGAGATAAAAGTCTCCAACTTCAGCGATTTTTGCAATTCGTTCCAGTCACAGGCAGCAGAGTACTGAAACGAAAGGCGGCCAAATGAGGTGTTGGCTTTAGGGATGATCAGTGAGATACACCTGCTGGAGCGCGTGTTGCCATCGTGACCAGTGAGCTGAGATAAGGCGGAGCTTTACCTAGCATGGACTTGTAGATGACCTGGAGCCAGTGGGTCTGGCGACGAATATGTAGCGAGGGCCAGCCGACTAGAGCATACAAGTCGCAGTGGTGGGTGGTATAAGGTGCTTTAGTGACAAAACGGATGGCACTGTGATAGACTGCATCCAGTTTGCTGAGTAGAGTGTTGGAAGCCATTTTGTAGATGACATCGCCGAAGTCGAGGATCGGTAGGATAGTCAGTTTTACTAGGGTAAGCTTGGCGGCGTGAGTGAAGGAGGCTTTGTTGCGGAATAGAAAGCCGACTCTTGATTTGATTTTCGATTGGAGATGTTTGATATGAGTCTGGAAGGAGAGTTTGCAGTCTAGCCAGACACCTAGGTACATATAGATGTCCACATATTCTAGGTCGGAACCATCCAGGGTGGTGATGCTAGTCGGGCATGCGGGTGCAGGCAGCGATCGGTTGAAAAGCATGCATTTGGTTTTACTAGCGTTTAAGAGCAGTTGGAGGCCACGGAAGGAGTGTTGTATGGCATTGAAGCTTGTTTGGAGGTTAGATAGCACAGTGTCCAATGACGGGCCGAAAGTATATAGAATGGTGTCGTCTGCGTAGAGGTGGATCAGGGAATCGCCCGCAGCAAGAGCACCTTACGCTCACACAGTGGGAGGTAGGTGTCAAAGCCTCTAAGATCACACACCCTGCTCAGGAAACGTACACGATGTTATGCTAGCAGACACAGCATGCTAGCAGAAGTCTGTGGGGTAACACTAGTTAGCATTTGCTCCTGAAACGACCTGTAATTCTCTTCATAATGGACACAGAGACATAAATGTATCCACGAGTTCATCTGACTCTGGGGAAGTAGATACAGGGCCTTTTTGCCAAAACCCTGAAGTATCCATTTAAAAGCAGCACTCTTTACTTCAGCAAGATTCACACACAGAGGGAGCGGGGATAGATCCATACGGAACCAGTCAGTAGAAGGGCATGTCACCTGGCTCTGAGCGGTTCCGACGAGCCAGAAGAAAAGTGTGTATCCAGGGGATTAGGGGGCGAGAGGAGCGATGTAGCGTGTAATCTCTGTCTGTGAACACTGGGAAAGGAGAAAAGGAGTGATCAACCAGGGTCGTGTTTGGCAACTTTTCAGATGCACTGCTGCTGCTGCTTCCACTGTAGAGAGGGAGGAGGGGAGAAGATCTTAAACACAAATCAATGGCCCCGGTACAGCTTTATGTCTTTATGTTAGCTGAATGGAGGAATATTCCCTTTAGCCACGTCTGCCCGTCTTACTGATCAATGACAGTCTGTGGTAATACTGAAATCTTAATGAGACCAATAGATACACAAGCACAAACAAACAAGGATTCTCCAGCATCATGATCACATAGTTTAGAAGCATATGTTGTTCTACACCGTGATTGTTAGGTTCCCCAGTTTCTGTGTTGTGGGTTTGTGTGTGTGTGTGTGTATTTGAGGAAATGGCTTCCTGGAATCCTAAAGCAGCTGATTGGCCGGCCCCATCGCTGATTGGCGCTCTGACTCCTCCCTCTCAACAGTTGTCTCTGCAATTACCAACTCCTCCAGCTTGATAAAACCCAGTGTTCCTTTGTCAGAAGAGAGCTTATTTTTATGTCCTGTGTTGGTTGTTGGTCAGTGAAAGTTTTGTTGATATGATTTTGTAGCCGCTCCTTCAGAGGTCTGTGTATGCCAATAGGACTTAACGTTTTTGGTTGATGAAATTTTTCACTTAAAGTATTGGTAATTATTCTGTTTAGTTTGTTCCCAGGGGGGAAGGGGAACGCACCTTGGGAGTGTTTAGGCAAGAGGCCTACGGGTATACATAACCCGTAGTATTTAATCTGTATAATCTCTTCCTCTGTTGTCCTTCCCTGCATTTAAGATCACATACTGTTTCACTCCACGGGGAGTTGAGATGTAGCAGGGTGTTGCGTTCCCTCCTCCAAGAGGGGTGCCTAACATAATGGGGGCTCATCCGGGATCATTAAACCCACTGGACCCTGCTGCTCTGAGCTTTCTGTGATTGGTGATTAAGGTGTGGTGGTAAGGTTGTGAGTTTAGGTTACGTGTGTTCAGTAGGCTGCTGCTCTGAGCTCTCTGTGATTGGTGATTGAGGTGTGGTGGTAAGGTTGTGAGTTTAGGTTACGTGTGTTCAGTAGGCTGCTGTGTACAAAATGGCTGCCTCAGCCGTCTCCAGTTTTATTGAAGCGCCCTCTGTTGTTGTGTAAAGTAGACCTTTGCGCCATAGCTGACCATTGTAGACTCTCTCATTATGAAATCCCTAAAGGCTGAGCCTTTGGTGCTACTCAGGGAGGGTTTAGTGAGAAAATACATTTTCTTGTTGAAAGGTGAGGGAGGCTTCAGGAGAGGAGACGGGTTGACCTTCCAATGCCAAGTTGGAGGACGGCACGGAGGAAGGGGTTGCTCGTACCCCCTTTGCCCCAATTTGACCTTTTCTCTTCTGCTTCGGGTCGTTCCGACGGGACCGCTAGGCTAAAGGTGAGGCTGGCCCGTTTGGAAATGGAGCAAAAAGATAAAGAGCTCATTAAACAGCTGGAGTTTGAAAGCTAACACCTTTGCTGATATTCGGGAGTTAATTCTGTTGGAGGATTTTAAAAGTAACCTCCCTGATAGAATTGGAGTTCATTTAAATTAACAGAAAGTGGCGACATTGGCGCAGGCAGCAGTGTTGGCAGATGAGTACGCTCTTACACACAACTGTTTGGTGCGCCTCGTTTTGAAGGCCGAACGATTACATCATCAGTGCCTCGTCCGGGTCGTTTTTCTCCTCCGGTGACCCTAAGACTTCTCACAACATCTGTGACTGGAGTTGGAGTTAAAGGGCATCTACAGGGTGGTGGTGGAGGGACGCTGGATCAAAAACACACCTGGGTCAAATAGGAGACACTGGCCAAGATTCAAGCCAACACTGTCACACCCTGATCTGTTTCACCTGTGCTTGTCTCCACCCCCCTCCAGGTGTCGCCCATCTTCCCCACTTATCCTCTGGGTATTTATACCTGTGTTTTCTGTTTGTCTGGGCCAGTTTGTCTTGTTTGTCAAGTCAACCAGCGTTTTGTCTCAGCTCCTGCTTTTCCCAGTCTTTATTTTTCTCTGTGTCCTGGTTTTGACCCTTGCCTGTCCTGACTCTGAGCCCACCTGCCTGACCACTCTACCTGCCCCTGACCCTGCCTGCTGTCCTGTACCTTTGCCCCATCACTCAGGATTATCGACCCCTGCCTGCCTTGACCTGTCGTTTGCCTGCCCCTGATGCCGTAATAAACATTGTTACTTCAACACAGTCTGCATTTACCTGAAATGTTAAACACAGATCAACAACCTGCGCATGGTGATTATGCATATGGATATCCCCTTTAAGAGTAAATGGCAGTGCACAGATTCTCTGTTAGTTGGAATCCCAGCCACAGGAGAAATATATTCTGGATGGTTCGCCAGTTCTTAGTCAAATGATGTACTGTATCTCCTACTGTATAGTCTCCATTATAATGGTGTGTCTGATCTACCCCTATGGAGGCTCTGTCCATATTAGAGCTCGACAGGAAGCACATACACCCTTTCAGATCTAAATAGGCTGCAGTACGGAGGTGAAGTGAAAGAGCTGTCTGTAAGGAAGGAGGTTGTCTCTAATTTTGGAACACCACCCGGAAGGAAGTAATAGAGACAGCGTTTCATTTATTACAGTCAATTAAATGTTCTTTGGTTTCAGGATAGACGTTAGTGTGGAAAGTCTCCATGCACACTGTAACGTATACTCAGGGAGTCAGGAAGCAAGTGCAGTTAGTGAGTTTAATGACAAACATGGAACGATACAAAACAAGGGAAGCGATTAACATGGAAACATAAACCATATTGCCTGGTGGGTGATGACAAAGGAGGGTTGCCAGGACTGATGGTTAGTAGACTGTGGAGCGCAGGAGTAGATTTGACACACACACAAAGTAGCCAGGCTACCTGAAATAACGGATAAATAGTTTAGTGCACCTAGCCCTTCATGCTGTTCTTCTGTCCTCAGGTAGTGTACACAGGACAAAATAAGTTATTTTAGTTTACAGAAACGCTGTGATTATTGTTGACTTAAAATCGCTGACTTTATAGACCTATGATTTTGAGAAGAGAGTATAGTCTCCATTAGAATGGTGTGTCTGATCTACCCCTATAGAGGCTCTGTCCATATTAGAGCTCGACAGGAAGCACATACACCCTTTCAGATCTAAATAGGCTGCAGTACGGAGGTGAAGTGAAAGAGCTGTCTGTAAGGAAGGAGGTTGTCTCTAATTTTGGAACACCACCCGGAAGGAAGTAATAGAGACAGCGTTTCATTTATTACAGTCAATTAAATGTAAATTATCAGTTGTAAATGAATATGTATGAGACATATACAAATATATTATTTATTTGCGTATATGAGCATCCATGAGCTCCATTGACCATAATTGAGCAGTATTAAAATAAGATAGATCTTCGGTTGTCTGCTGTCCAATGGAAAGTGACAGGTTGTTATCTGAAGGGGCCCAGAGACACCTGTGTGTGTGTGTTATCTGAAGGGGCCCAGAGACACCTGTATGTGTGTGTGTTATCTGAAGGGGCCCAGAGACACCTATATGTGTGTGTGTTATCTGAAGGGGCCCAGAGACGTGTGTGTGTTATCTGAAGGGGCCCAGAGACACCTGTGTGTGTGTTATCTGAAGGGCCCCAGAGACACCTGTGTGTGTGTCATCTGAAGGGGCCCAGAGACACCTGTGTGTCATCTGAAGGGGCCCAGAGACACCTGTGTGTGTGTGTTAGCTGATGGGGCCCAGAGACCCGTGTGTGTGTGCATGTTATCTGTGGGTGCCCAGAGACACCTGTGTGTGTATGTTATCTGATGGGGCCCAGAGACACCTGTGTGTGTATGTTATCTGATGGGGCCCAGAGACACCTGTGCGTGTGTGTTATCTGAAGGGGCCCAGAGACACCTGTGTGTTATCTGAAAGGGCGCAGAGACACCTGTGTGTATGTATGTGTTATCTGAAGGGGCCCAGAGACACCTGTGTGTGTGTGTGTGTTATCTGAAGGGGCCCAGAGACACCTGTGTGTGTGTGTGTTATCTGAAGGGGCCCAGAGACACCTGTGTGTGTATGTTATCTGAAAGGGCGCAGAGACACCTGTGTGTGTGTGTGTGTGTGTTATCTGAAGGGGCCCAGAGACACCTGTGTGTGTGTGTTATCTGAAGGGGCCCAGAGACACCTGTGTGTTATCTGAAAGGGCGCAGAGACACCTGTGTGTGTGTGTTATCTGAAGGGGCCCAGAGACACCTGTGTGTGTGTGTGTGTGTGTGTGTGTGTGTGTGTGTGTGTGTGTGTGTGTGTGTGTGTGTGTGTGTGTGTGTGTGTGTGTGTGTGTGTGTGTGTTATCTGAAGGGGCCCAGAGACACCTGTGTGTGTGTGTTATCTGAAGGGGCTCCGAGACTTTGTCACTGATGATTCTATTATTTATTTACACAGTGAATAATTCATGAACCAGGGGTTTGTTGTCTTGGATGAACAACAAACAACACCCACGCCAAGTAAACACATTAGCATGACAAAATGAAAAAGTATTGAGTTATTGTTATGACACAATGTTTCTCTATGGAAATAGTCTCTTTGTGGGAGAGGGAGCGCTAAGCATCACTATAACCGTGTTTTTTAATGGATCATAACCAGAACCAGCACAGCCATGGGTTTCCACAGAGCGGACTGCAGCTTGTTCCTTCTGTTTATTTTGCTGCATTTTTTTATTGTAAATGATGTCCCCCTGTTTCCTACTTCTCCCGTTTCTTTTATCACAGCTACTGTATCTTTTGGAACCCCAATGGCAAACTAAAAGATATTGGATGCCCAAAGAGATGATTCAAAACTCATTGTATTGTGGCATTTTGGAGTCACTGTTATTGTGAAAAAGAATAGTGTGTTCCTAAACACTTCTACATGAATGTGGATGCTACCATGATGACGGACAATGAGTGACTGACTGAGTTGTGAATAATAATGAGTGAGAAAGTTAGAGGCATGTCGAATGGCAACAATAAGATGGGTGGATGCCCAAAGAGAGGATCCTAACTCTGACTCTGTGTAACGTCTTACGTTACTACTACAGTACATCAACATTACAGGGTTGGGACTCGTGTGTAACCATGGTGAATTCAGCAAGACCTTTAATCATTTTAGTCATTCTACACTGAACAAAAATATAAACGCAACATGTAAAGTGTTGGTTTCATGAGCTGAAATAAGATCCCAGAAATGTTCCATAAGCACAAAAAGCTCATTTCTATCAAATTTTGTGCACAAATTTGTTTACATCCCTGTTAGTGAGCATTACACAGGTGCACCAATATAAGGCCACTCTAAAATGTGCAGTTTTGTCACAAACAATGCCACCGATGTCTCAGGTTTTGAGGGAGTGTGCAATTGGCATGCTGACTCCAGGAATGTCCACCAGAACTGTTGCCAGATAATTGAATGATCATTTCTCTACCATAAGCCACCACCAATGTTGCTTTAGATAATTTAACAGTACTTCCAACCGGACTCACAAATGTCAACTTTGTGAACAGAGTGCCCCATGGTGGCGGTAGGGTTATGGTATGGGCAGGCCTAAGCTACGGACAACACAATTGCATTTTATCAACTGCAATTTCAATGCACAGAGATACCATGATGAGATCCCCATTGTCGTGCCATTCATCCATCACCTCATGTTTCAGCATGATAACGCACACCCCCATGACGCAAGGATCTGTACACCATTCATGGAAGCTGAAAATGTCCCAGTTCCTCCATGGCCTGCATACTCACCAGACATATGTCACCCATTGAGCATGTTTGGGTGGCTCTGGATCAACGTGTACGACAGCGTGTTCCAGATCCTAGCCAATATCGATCAACTTCCCACAGCCATTGAAGAGTGGGACAACATTCCACAGGCCACAATCAACAGGCTGATCAACTCTATGTGAAGGAGATGGTCACACCAGAACTGACTGGTTTTCTGATCCACGCTCCTACTTTTCTTTAAGGTATCTGTGACCAACAGATGTATATCTGTATTCCCAGCCCAGTGAAATACATAGATTAGGACCTAATGCATTTATTTCAGTTGATTTCGTTATATGAACTGGAACTCAGTGAAATTGTTGCTTTTGTTTTTGTTCAGTATATTTCTATTAAGACAGTACTTCAACTTGTTTCTAAAGACTCCTTTCATAACTCATTCTAAACTCCAAAAGTAGTGTGCAAATTCACTCACAACATTTTCAGTCAGACAAAGTTTGGAGGATGACAAGGACTCTTGCATTGATTTGGGGATTCAAGCCTTTCCACTGTGCATTGAAAAGAAAACATTGCGTACTTGACCGCTCCATCGACCTTGGATAATAAAAAATACAAAAACTGGAGAAGTGAATCAAATATGTAAATAGTTTGTGTTAACATAGAGAGAGGAGTGTGCTAGAGGTTGACTTGAAGGACCATAGGATGTTAGGGTCATCTGTGACTCACCCGAGCCCTGTTGTTCACTGAACAATTGATGTAGGTTGAAGAGCTCTCTCTCTTCCTCTTATTCACTTGTTCTTTCTCTCCTCTTTATCTAACTGTTTCTCTTTGTCTGCACCAGTGTTTCAAGAACATGGAGGCTGAGGAGCTGCTTCTCTCTCTCGCTCTCTCCCGCTCTCTCTCGCTCTCTCTTTCTCTAAAAATCATTGTTGCCGTGCATTTGTGGATGTTGTGTTGTTGCTCAACAAAATACATGAAAGAAGATAAAACATGAAAAATATCATGAACAATGTGATAACTTAAATAAGCATATAATTGTCAAGCATATTATTACCAAAATGAAATCTCAAGTAGAGGCTAAGAACAAGTAGACCATGTTGAGTACAATCTACGCTTGTATCCACACACACTAGTCCGCTACATGCTCCCACTGTCCCTCTCCTTCTATATATATTTTTAATAAATAAAACTAAAATACAACCGTTCCGTAAGTATTCAGCCCCTTTGTTTAGGCAAGCCTACATTATTTCAGGAGTCACGTGTGCTTAACAAATCACATAAGAAGTTACATGGACTCACTGTGTGAAATAAGAGGGGTTGACATGATTTTTGAATGACTAACCCTTCCTCTGTCCCCCATACATACAACATCTGTCAGGTCCCTCAGTCAAGTATTGAATTGAACTACAAAAGACCAGGGAGCTTTGTTTGAAAGCCTCATAAAGGGCAGTGGTTGGTAGATGGGTAACAATAACAAATCAGACATTGAATATCTCTTTAAGCATGGTTAATATGCTGTGGGTTATGTATCAAACCACCCAGACACATCAAAGACACAGTTGTCTGAATACTTTTGCAAGACACTGTATTTAGGGTAGGCACTAGTAAAAACAGCATCGTCTGATGTCACTATGTAAAGTTCAGGCAGTTGTCATCATACACCCACTCCTGGTTCTCACATGCTTGTTATTTACCCTCTACGACACGGTTCAACCTCTTCCAGAAATCTCTCCACGCGTTTCCATTCAAGATGAATGTTGTTCCCTTTTCGTGCAACGTTGAGTGTGAACAATCAACCCCTCTGTCCAAGCACTGAATCTGATGACAAATATGTTCAAATCCTAAATACACAAAGCTGTCGTGTCTTATGTTATAATTGCTTCAGTTGCTCCAATGTAATGTAAAGCCTTTGGTGTTTTTTTGTGATTTTTTTTTAGGAGGGAATTATGTTATTTTCTTCTGTCTTTGTCCCAATCCAATAGCGCAGCTGACGCATCACATTCTACACTTTATTATCTGATTGGGAATCCCAAATACAAAAGCCGGACCTACTGTTTAGCTGAGCTGTGGAGAATACAAGTCATTAACTGCGTTGATGTCTGAAATGGTGATGGAAACTACTGCTATACTATACTATTAGTTTATTTTTATCTCAGCCTGATACATAAAACATGTAGAAATGTAAATGTAAGGAGATCTTCCTCTCTTCCCCCACCTCTCTCTCTCTCTCTCTCTCACTCACTCTTTCACCCTTCCCCCCCTCCCACTTCTCTCTCTCTCTCTCACTAACTCTTTCTCTCCCCCCCACCTCTCTCACTAACTCTTTCTCTCTTCTCCCCCACCTCTCTCTCTCTCACTAACTATCTCACTAACTCTTTCTCTCTTCCCCCACGTCTCTCAATTCAATTCAAGGGGCTTTATTGGCATGGGAAACATGTGTTAACATTGCCAAAGCAAGTGAGGTAGATAATATACAAAAGTGAAATAAACAATAAAAATTAACAGTAAATATTACACATACAGAAGTTTCAAAACAATAAAGACGTTACAAATGTCATATTACGTATATATACAGTGTTGCAACGATGTACAAATGGGTAAGGGTACACAAGGGAAAATAAATAAACATAAATATGGGTTGTATTTACAATTGTCACGTTCTGACCTCTATTTCCGTTGTTTTGTATTTATTTAGTATGGTCAGGGCGTGAGTTGGGTGGGCAGTCTATGTTTGTTTTTCTATGTTTTGGGGCATTTCTATGTTTTCGGCCTAGTATGGTTCTCAATCAGAGGCAGGTGTCATTAGTTGTCTCTGATTGAGAATCATACTTAGGTAGCCTGGGTTGCACTGTTTGTTTGTGGGTGATTGTCTATGTTGATGGCTTGTTTCAGCACAGTCCATATGATTAGCTTCACGGTTGTTATTTTGTTTACTGGTTTTGCATAGTTTTCAGTGTTCACTACTTTCTTTATTAAAGATTGACCATGGACACTTACCATGCCGCGTATTGGTCCTCAGATCCATCTCGCCTCTCCTCTTCAGATGAAGAGGAGGACGGCCGTGACAACAATGGTGTTTGTTCTTCACTGGTTGCCCTTTTCTTGTTGCAACAGGTCACAAATCTTGCTGCTGTGATGGCACACTGTGGAATTTCACCCAGTATATATGGGAGTTTATCAAAATTTGATTTGTTTTTGAATTCTTTGTGGATCTGAGGGAAATATGTCTCTCTAATATGGTCATACATTGGGCAGGAGGTTAGGAAGTGCAGCTCAGTTTCCACCTCATTTTGTGGGCAGCGTGCACATAGCCTGTCTTCTCTTGAGTGCCATGTCTGCCTACGGCGGCCTTTCTCAATAGCAAGGCTATGCTCACTGAGTCTGTACATAGTCAAAGCTTTCCTTAAGTTTAGGTCAGTCACAGTGGTCAGGTATTCTGCCACTGTGTACTCTCTGTTTAGGGCCAAATAGCATTCTAGTTTGCTCTGTTTTTTTTGTTAATTCTTTCCAATGTGTAAAGTAATTCTTTTTTTGTTTTCTCATGATTTGGTTGGGTCTAATTGTGCTGCTGTCCTGGGGCTCTGTGGGGTTTGTTTGTGAACAGAGCCCCAGGACCAGCTTGCTCTTCTCCAAGTTCATCTCTCTGTAGGTGATGACTTTGTTATGGAAGGTTTTGGGATCGCTTCATTTTAGGTGGTTGTAGAATTTAATGGCTCTTTTCTGGATTTTGATAATTAGTGGGTATCGGCCTAATTCTGCTCTGTCTGCATTATTTGGTGTTCTACGTTGTACACGGAGGATATTTTTGCAGAATCCTGCATGCAGAGTCTCAATTTGGTGTTTGTCCCATTTTGTGAAGTCTTGGTTGGTGAGCAGACCCCAGACCTCACAACCATAAAGGGCAATGGGCTCTATGACTGATTCAAGTATTTTTAGCCAAATCCTAATTGGTATGTTGAAATTTATGTTCCTTTTGATGGCATAGAATGCCCTTCTTGCCTTGTCTCTCAGATCGTTCACAGCTTTGTGGAAGTTACCTGTGGCGCTGATGTTTAGGCCAAGGTATGTATGGTTTTTTGTGTGATCTAGGGCAACGGTGTCTAGATGGAATTTGTATTTGTGGTCCTGGTGACTGGACCTTTTTTGGAACACCATTATTTTGGTCTTACTGAGATTTACTGTCAGGGCCCAGGTCTGGCAGAATCTGTGCATAAGATCTAGGTGATGCTGTAGGCCCTCCTTGGTTGGTGACAGAAGCACCAGATCATCAGCAAACAGTAGACATTCGACTTCAGATTCTAGTAGGGTGAAGCCGGGTGCTGCAGACTTTTCTAGTGCCCGCGCCAGTTTGTTGATATACAGTGGGGCAAAAAAGTATTTAGTCAGCCACCAATTGTGCAAGTTCTCCCACATAAAAAGATGAGAGAGTCCTGTAAATGTCATCATAGGTACACTTCAACTATGACAGACAAAATGAGAAAAAAAATCCAGAAAATCACATTGTAGGATTTTTAATTAATTAATTTGCAAATTATGGTGGAAAATAAGTATTTGGTCACCTACAAACAAGCAAGATTTCTGGCTCTCACAGACCTGTAACTTCTTCTTTAAGAGGCTCCTCTATCCTCCACTCGTTACCTGTATTAATGGCACCTGTTTGAACTTGTTATCAGTATAAAAGACACCTGCCCACAACCTCAAACAGTCACACTCCAAACTCCACTATGGCCAAGACCAAAGAGCTGTCAAAGGACACCAGAAACAAAATTGTAGACCTGCACCAGGCTGGGAAGACTGAATCTGCAATAGGTAAGCAGCTTGGTTTGAAGAAATCAACTGTGGGAGCAATTATTAGGAAATGGAAGACATACAAGACCACTGATAATCTCCCTCGATCTGGGGCTCCACGCAAGATCTCACCCCGTGGGGTCAAAATGATCGAACAGTGAGCAAAAATCCTAGAACCACACGGGGGGACCTAGTGAATGGCCTGCAGAGAGCTGGGACCAAAGTAATAACGCCTACCATCAGTAACACACTACGCTGCCAGGGACTCAAATCCTGCAGTGCCAGATGTGTCTCCCTGCTTAAGCCAGTACATGTCCAGACCCGTCTGAAGTTTGCTAGAGAGCATTTGGATGACCCAGAAGAAGATTGGGAGAATGTCATATGGTCAGATGAAACCAAAATATAACTTTTTGGTAAAAACTCAACTCGTCGTGTTTGGAGGACAAAGAATGCTGAGTTGCATCCAAAGAACACCATACCTACTGTGAAGCATGGGGGTGGAAACATCATGCTTTGGGGCTGTTTTTCTGCAAAGGGACCAGGACGACTGATCCGTGTAAAGGAAAGAATGAATGGGGCCATGTATAGTGAGATTTTGAGTGAAAACCCCCTTCCATCAGCAAAGGCATTGAAAATGAAACGTGGCTGGGAGTCTTTCAGCATGACAATGATCCCAAACACACCGCCCGGGCAACGAAGGAGTGGCTTCGTAAGAAGCATTTCAAGGTCCTGGAGTGGCCTAGCCAGTCTCCAGATCTCAACCCCATAGAAAATCGTTGGAGGGAGTTGAAAGTCCGTGTTGCCCAGCAACAGCCCCAAAACATCACTGCTCTAGAGGAGATCTGCATGGAGGAATGGGCCAAAATACCAGCAACAGTGTGTGAAAACCTTGTGAAGATTAACAGAAAACGTTTGACCTCTGTCATTGCCAACAACGGGTATATAACAAAGTATTGAGAAAAACTTTTGTTATTGACCAAATACTTATTTTCCACCATAATTTGCAAATAAATTCATTAAAAATTCTACAATGTGATTTTCTGGATTTCTTTTTCTCATTTTGTCTGTCATAGTAGAAGTGTACCTATGATGAAAATTACAGGCCTGTCTCATCTTTTTAAGTGGGAGAACTTGCACAATTGGTGGCTGACTAAATACTTTTTTGCCCCACTGTATATGGTGAAGAGGGTGGGGCTTAAGCTGCATCCTTGTCTCACCGCACGCCTGTGTGAAGAAATGTGCGTGGTTTTTTTTTCAATTTTAACCGCACTCTTTTTGTTTGTGTACATGGATTTTATAATGTCGTATGTTTTACCCCCAACACCACTTTCCATCAAGTTGTATAGCAGACCCTCATGCCAAATTGAGTCAAAGGCTTTTTTGAAATCAACAAAGCATGAGAAGACTTTGCCTTTGTTTTGGTTTGTTTGGTTGTCAATTAGGGTGTGCAGGGTGAATACATGGTCTGTTGTACGGTTATTTGGTAAAAAGCCAATTTTACATTTGCTTAGTACATTGTTTTCATTGAGGAAATGTACGAGTCTGCTGTTAATGATAATGCAGAGGATTTTCCCAAGGTTACTGTTGACGCATATCCCACGGTAGTTATTGGGGTCAAATTTGTCTCCACTTTTGTGGATTGGGGTGATCAGTCCTTGGTTCCAAATATTGGGGAAGATGCCAGAGCTAAGGATGATGTTAAAGAGTTTTAGTATAGCCAATTGGAATTTGTTGTCTGTATATTTGATCATTTCATTAAGGATACCATCAACACCACAGGCCTTTTTGGGTTGGAGGGTTTTTATTTTGTCCTGTAGATCATTCAAGGTAATTGTAGAATCCAGTGGGTTCTGGTAGTCTTTAATAGTTGATTCTAAGATTTGTATTTGATCATGCTCTTTATTCTTTGTTATAGAGCCAAAAAGATTGGAGAAGTGGTTTACCCATACATCTCCATTTGGGATGGATAATTATTCGTGTTGTTGTTTGTTTAGTGTTTTCCAATTTTCCCAGAAGTGGTTAGAGTCTATGGATTCTTCAATTACATTGAGCTGATTTCTGACACGCTGTTCCTTCTTTTTCCATAGAGCATTTCTGTATTCTTTTAGTGATTCACCATAGTGAAAGCGTAGACTCAGGTTTTCCGGGTCTCTATGTTTTTAGTTGGACAGGCAACTAACTGTTTCTCTCTTCCCCACCTCTCTCTCTCACTAACTCTTTCTCTCTTCCCCCTCCTCTCGCTCTCGCTCTCTCCCTCGCCTTCGCCCTCGCCCTCTCTCTCTCTCTCTCTCTCTCTCTCTCTCTCTCTCTCTCTCTCAATTCAATTCAATTCAATTGACTTTATTGACATGGCAAGTTCATTATTACTTACATTGTCAAAGTATACATATCGAAAAATACAAATAAAATAAAAATATATATTTATATCTAAAATATTTATGTATATAAATAAATGGTGGGACCAACAGCAATAATAATAGTAGTAATGGAAATGGGATTACCATTAACAACAACTACAACAACAATATTAAAGGGTCAACATGACTGAGAAGACACATGACCTGATATGAAAGACAAAACAAAACAAGATGGGAAATATTATCGACATTACTTTGCACTTTTCACTGGCTCTCTCTCAGGTTGTGGCAGGAGTACACATATTTGGCTTTTCACCCAATAAATAGTTGATTTTTGTTATAATTTCAAATTCTTTGTATTGAATTATAATTTTAGGAAATAAATGTTCTCTTTGGTCCGAGTATTTGTCACAGTGTAATAGGAAATGCAGCTCTGTCTCTACCTCTCCCCTGGAGCAGAGTGAGCACAGCCTGTCCTCTCTGGGCAGCCAGGTTTATCTGTGACGACCGGTCTCTATAGCCAGACTGTGCTCACTGAGTCTGTACCTAGTCAATGTTTTCCTCAGTTTTCTATCAGTCACAGTGGTAAGATAGTCTGCCACCATGTACTGTCTGTTTAGAGCCAAATAGCATTGAAGTTTACTTAGATTTTTTGTGGTGTCTTTCCAATAGGTGATATATTTTTATTTTTGCTTTGTGATGATTTGGTTCGGACAGATTTTCTGAGTGCTGTCCTAAGGCTCTATGGGGTTGGTTTGGGTTGGTGAACTGAGCCTCAGAACCAGCTGGCTGAGTGGACTCTTCTCTTTTTTAATCTCTTGGCATTGTATAGCTGTGTGATGGAATGTTTTGGGGTCACTTGTTTTTAGGTGGTTGTAAAATTTGATGGCTCTTTTTTCTATTCGAATGAGGAGGGGGTATTGGCCCAATTCTGCTCTACATGTGTTATTTGAAGTTTTTCTTTGCACTTGCAATACAGTCTTGCAAAACTCTGCATGCAGTATTTCGATTGGATGTTTGTCCCATTTGGTAAATTCATTATTAGAGATTGGACCCCATACTTCACTGCCATATAGAGCAATTGGTTCTATAACTGATTGAAACATTTTGAGCCAGATTCTAATTGGAATTTCGATTTTGATGTTCCTTTTAATGGCATAAAAGGCTCTTCTTGCTTTGTCTCTCAGCTCATTCACAGCCATGTGAAAGCTACCTGTGTTGCTGATATTTAGTCCTAGATATGTGTAGTTTTTGGTGTGTTCTAATAGAACTGTGTACAAATAATTTATATTTGTCATCCTTATATTTATTTCCAGACCCCTATTTCAGCCCAGGTCTGACAGAACCTGTGAAGATGATCTAGATGTTGCTGTAACCCCTCTTTAGTGGGAGACAGCAGCGCCAGGTCATCAGCGTACAGCAGACACTTGATTTCATTGTAGTGTAGGGTGATACCAGGTGCTGCCGATTCTTCTAATGTTTTTGCCAATTCATTAATGTAGATGTTAAATAGTGTTGGACTTATTGGGCAGCCCTGTTTCACTCCCCGTCCCTGAGAGAAGAAGTCTGTTTGCTTGTTGTTAATTCATTAATGTAGATGTTAAATAGTGTTGGACTTATTGGGCAGCCCTGTTTCACTCCCCGTCCCTGAGAGAAGAAGTCTGTTTGCTTGTTGTTAATTCATTCATGTAGATGTTAAATAGTGTTGGACTTATTGGGCAGCCCTGTTTCACTCCCCGTCCCTGAGAGAAGAAGTCTGTTTGCTTGTTGCCAATTTTAACCGCACATTTGTTTTTAGTGTACATTGATTTTATAAAATCATGTTTTCACTCCAATACCACTTTCTATTAGTTTATAGAAAAGACCTTCGTGCCAAATTGAATCAAATACTTTCTTGAAATCTACAAAACACGAGTAGATTTTGCCTTTGTTTTGTTTTACTTGTTTATCAATTAGAGTGTGGAGGGGTGTAAATGTGGTCTGTTGTACGATCATTTTTTAGAAATCCAATCTGGCTTCTGCTCAGGATGTTGTGTTCGTCAAGGAAATGATGTAGTCTGCTATTTATAATACTGCAGAGAATTTTCCCCAAGTTGCTGTTAACGCAAACTCCTCTCTAATTATTTGGGTCAAATTTGTCTCCATTTTTATAGATTGGTGTGATCAATCCCTGGTTCCAAATATTGGGGGAAATACCTGCAGTGAGGATAATATTGAAGAGTTTGAGTATTGCCAATTTGAATTTGTGGTCTATATATTTGATCATTTCATTTAAAATACCATCAGCACCGCAGGCCTTTTGGGGTTGGAGAGTGCATAGTTTTTCCAATAATTCTTCTTCTGTAATTGGGGTATCCACAGGATTCTGATAGTCTTTGACTGATGATTCAAGGATTTGTCATTTTTCTTGTATATCTTTTTGTTCTGGGCTCTTTGTTATATTCCTGTAGATGTTTGCAAAGTGATTTCTCCACATATCCCCATTTTGGATAGCCAATTCCTCATGATGAGGTTTGTTTAATTTATTACAATTCTCCCAGAAGTGGTTTGATTCAATGGATTCCTCAATTCCACCCAGCTGATTTCTAATGTGCTGTTCCTTTTTTGTTCTTAGGGTGTGTTTGTATTGCTTCAGTGTTTCCCCATATTGAAGTCATATATTTTTGTTGTCTGGTTCTCTGTGTTTTTGATTAGATATATTTCTCAATTACTTTCTTAGATTTTTGCAATCATTATCAAACCATTTTTCATTATCTGTTATTTCTGGTTTGCTCTTATGCTTCTTTAAATTAGCCAAGGAGGCTAACTTGTCAAAACCTAAAGTTTATGTTCCAAACAGCCAAATTTACACCTTCATTGCTGTAGGAGAATGTTAAGGCTAAAACGTTATCCAGGAGAGATTGTATTTTTTTGGCTACTAATTGCTTTTTGGTAGATGTCTGTACTGTTTGCACTCCATCTATAGGCCTGTTTTGTACCATGTCATTTATTGGGCCGTGATGCTTCATGGTTAGGTTCTGCTCTTCTCAAATTCACTGTGATTTTACTGTGGTCTGAGAGAGGTGTTAGTGGGCTGACTGTTAAGGCTCTGAAAGACTCTGGGTTTAGGTCAGTAAGGAATTAGTCTACAGTGCTGCTGCCAAGGGATGAGCTGTAGGTGTACCTACCAAAAGAGTCCCCTCTCAGCCTACCGTTGACTATGTACAGACCCAGTGTTCCACAGAGCTGTAGGTGTACCTACCAAAAGAGTCCCCTCTCAGCCTACCGTTGACTATGTACAGACCCAGTGTTCTACAGAGCTGTAGGTGTACCTACCTAAAGAGTCCCCTCTCAGCCTACCATTGACTATGTACAGACCCAGTGTTCTACAGAGCTGTAGGTGTACCTACCAAAAGAGTCCCCTCTCAGCCTACCATTGACTATGTACAGACCCAGTGTTCCACAGAGCTGTAGGTGTACCTACCTAAAGAGTCCCCTCTCAGCTTACCATTGACTATGTACAGACCCAGTGTTCCACAGAGCTGTAGGTGTACCTACCTAAAGAGTCCCCTCTCAGCCTACCATTGACTATGTACAGACCCAGTGTTCCACAGAGCTGTAGGTGTACCTACCTAAAGAGTCCCCTCTCAGCCTACCATTGACTATGTACAGACCCAGTGTTCCACAGAGCTGTAGGTGTACCTACCAAAAGAGTCCCCTCTCAGCCTACCATTGACTGTGTACAGACCCAGTGTTCCACAGAGCTGTAGGTGTACCTACCAAAAGAGTCCCCTCTCAGCCTACCATTGACTATGTACAGACCCAGTGTTCCACAGAGCTGTAGGTGTACCTACCTAAAGAGTCCCCTCTCAGCCTACCATTGACTATGTACAGACCCAGTGTTCCACAGAGCTGTAGGTGTACCTACCAAAAGAGTCCCCTCTCAGCCTACCATTGACTGTGTACAGACCCAGTGTTCCACAGAGCTGTAGGTGTACCTACCAAAAGAGTCCCCTCTCAGCTTACCATTGACTATGTACAGACCCAGTGTTCGACAGAGCTGTAGGTGTACCTACCAAAAGAGTCCCCTCTCAGCCTACCATTAACTATGTACAGACCCAGTGTTCCACAGAGCTGTAGGTGTACCTACCAAAAGAGTCCCCTCTCAGCCTACCATTGACTATGTACAGACCCAGTGTTCCACAGAGCTGTAGGTGTACCTACCAAAAGAGTCCCCTCTCAGCCTACCATTGACTATGTACAGACCCAGTGTTCCACAGAGCTGTAGGTGTACCTACCTAAAGAGTCCCCTCTCAGCCTATCATTGACTATGTACAGACCCAGTGTTCGACAGAGCTGTAGGTGTACCTACCAAAAGAGTCCCCTCTCAGCCTACCATTGACTATGTACAGACCCAGTGTTCCACAGAGCTGTAGGTGTACCTACCTAAAGAGTCCCCTCTCAGCCTACCATTGACTATGTACAGACCCAGTGTTCCACAGAGCTGTAGGTGTACCTACCTAAAGAGTCCCCTCTCAGCCTACCATTGACTATGTACAGACCCAGTGTTCCACAGAGCTGTAGGTGTACCTACCTAAAGAGTCCCCTCTCAGCCTATCATTGACTATGTACAGACCCAGTGTTCCACAGAGCTGTAGGTGTACCTACCTAAAGAGTCCCCTCTCAGCTTACCATTGACTATGTACAGACCCAGTGTTCCACAGAGCTGTAGGTGTACCTACCAAAAGAGTCCCCTCTCAGCCTACCATTGACTATGTACAGACCCAGTGTTCCACAGAGCTTCAGGAGCTGTACTCTGTTTTTGTTTTTCACTTTGTCATAGTTGTTTCTGTGGGGGTATGTAGGGAGGGAAAGGTTGTTGCTTCCTGGTAGGTGTTTATCCCCATGACTGTTAATAGTGCCTTGTTCTTCTGCTGTTCTACCATTCAGGTCTCCACAGACCAGTACGTTGCCTTGGGCCTGAAAGTGACTAATTTCCCCCTCTAGAATGGAGAAACTCTCTTCATAGAGTAGGGCGACTCTGAGGGGAGAATGTATGTGGCACAGAGGAAGACGGTTTTATCTGTCAAGACAGCCTCCTTGTTGATTTTTAACCATATAAAGAATTCTCCTGTTTTGATCAATTCGATTGAATGAATTAGTTCAGATAAATACCATAGTAGCATTCCCCCTGAGTCTCTGCCCTGTCTGATTCCTTTTAATTTAGGGGGTGGCATGATTATCACCCTATAACCTAGTGGACAGCCATTGGAAACATCACCTCTGCACCATGTTTCCTGTAGTACTACAATATCAACATCATCAATTTCTTTCAGGAAGTCTGGGTTTCTGCTCTTTAGTCCAAAAGCAGAGGACTTCATTCCTTGTAAATTCCAACATGCAACGTAAAAAGATTTCATAACTTTTTAAAATTTTTCTTTACCTTCAAAATGAGAGAAACACTCACAATCCAACAAGAACTATTAAAATAAGATTTTTCAATTAAAGTAAACTCTTATTATGCAAATGTGATTTGTTTATCATTTAAGATAGAATTTGTGTCATGCCACTTGGGTGGGTGTAGTGTGAGGATGGTGGAGTTCTTGTGCTCGGCCTATCACATGTAGCGTCCATGACCCTCGGCCTATCACATGTGAGCATAGTAGACTCAGCATTTGTTTAATGTCACTCATTTGGTTGGTGGGGCTGGGCCAGTTGCTCCTCTCACAGCCTGTGCGTAGCTCTGACTGCTGGGCTGTGGCTCCTCCAAGTGTGGGTCTGCGGTGGGGGGCAGGGGATGGGAGGCCTCGTCCGGGTGGCTCTGAAGCTGGGCTGGGGTGGTCTGTGCTGCGCTGGCTGTGGTAGGCATTGAGGTTGGTGGTGCTGTGGTCGTGGCTGGGAGTTCCAGGGTGCTGGTGCAGGATGTTGTCTCTGTGATCTTGGGGGGGTGGAGGTTGCTCCGCTGTTCCTGGGTGGAGAGGTCGGACTGCAGTTTAAAGCGACGTCCTTGAGAGTCTTGGCAAGGATGGGGACGGTCTCCCTGTACAGGTGAACATGGTCATAGAGACAGTCCAGATCGAGGGTGGGATGATGGGGACTGTCTCCCTGTACAGGTGAACATGGTCATAGAGACAGTCCAGATCGAGGGTGGGATGATGGGGACTGTCTCCCTGTACAGGTGAACATGGTCATAGAGACAGAGACAGTCCAGATCGAGGGTGGGATGATGGGGACTGTCTCCCTGTACAGGTGAACATGGTGTCCAACATACAGGTGAACATACAGGTGAACATGGTCATTCAGATCGAGGGTGGGATGATGGGGACTGTCTCCCTGTACAGGTGAACATGGTCATAGAGACAGTCCAGATCGAGGGTGGGGGATGTACAGGTGAACATGGTCATAGAGACAGTCCAGATCGAGGATGGGGACGGTCTCCCTGTACAGGTGAACATGGGTCATAGAGACAGTCCAGACGGTCTCCCTGTACAGGTGAACATGGTCATAGAGACAGTCCAGATCGAGGGTGGGATGATGGGGACTGTCTCCCTGTACAGGTACATAGAGACAGTCCAGATCGAGGGTGGGGATGGGGACGGTCTCCCTGTACAGGAACATGGTCATAGAGACAGTCCAGATCGAGGGTGGGATGATGGGGACTGTCTCCCTGTACAGGTGAACATGGTCATAGAGACAATCCAGATCGAGGGTGGGATGGTGGGCCAGGTGTACATTGGGTCGCAGGGCTCAGTCCCGGGAGAGGCTGGCGTTTATTCTTTGGATTGTGGCAGGGTGGAAGTCATTCCTCTGTAGAAGGGTGACACCATGATTCTTGAGTTGGGGAAGATTGCAGAGGCCTTCTCAATCACTCCCCGTAGGGAAGTCGCCACCCTCTCTTGCTGAGCACGCAGGTTGTTGCTTCCGGTATGTATGATTATGTGGCTTGGCGACCCAAGATGGGCCTTATCAAGCAGCTCCATGGCACTCTGCGTTGTTGGGCACCACACCTTTCTCCTTTTGTGTCGAGGGAAAAGTTTCTTCTCCTGAACAAATTTCCCATTTGAGTCCATCAACAAGACAATGTCAGACGATGTCTCTCTCTTTCTCTCTCTCTCTCTCTCTCTCTCTCTCTCTCTCTTCCCCCACCTCTCTCACTAACTCTTTCACCTCTCTCATCCAGCACCCCTCTCTCTCTCTTCCCCCACCTCTCTCTCTCTCACTAACTCTTTCTCTCTCTCACTCACTCACTATTTCTCTCTTCTTACCCCACCCCCCACTAAATTTCTCTCTCTCTCTCACTAACTCTTTCACCTCTCTCTTCCCCCACCACTCTCCCTCCCTCTCTCCCTTCCCCCACCTCTCTCTCTCTCTCTCTCTCTCTCTCTCTCTCTCTCTCTCTCTCTCTCTTTCTCTCTCACTCACTCACTATTTCTCTCTTCCCCCACCCCCCACTAACTCTCTCTCTCTCACTAACTCTTTCACCTCTCTCTTCCCCCACCCCTCTCCCTCCTCTCTCTCTCTTCCACCACCTCCCTCTCTCACCTCTCTCTCTCTTCCCCCACCTCTCTCTTACCCCACCTCTCTCTTACCCCACTCTCTCTCTCTCTCTCTCTCTCTCTCTCTCTCTCTCTCTCTCACTAACTATTTCTCTCCCCCCACCTCCCTCTCTCACTAACTCTCTCTCACTTCTCTCTTCCCCCACCTCTCCCTTCCCCCACCTCTCTCTTCCCCCATCTCTCTCTCTCTCTCTCACCTCTCTCTTCCCCCACCTCTCTCTCACTAACTATTTCTCTCTTCCCCCACCTCTCTCTCACTAACTATTTCTCTCTTCCCCCATCTCTCTCTCACTAACTATTTATCTCTTCCCCCACCTCTCCCTCTTCCCCCACCTCTCTCTCCACTTTCTCTCTTCCCCCACCTCTCTCTCTCTCTCTCTCTCTCTCTCTCTCTCTCTCTCTCTCTCTCTCTCTCTCTCTCTCTCTCTCTCTCCCTCTCTCACTAACTCTTTCTCTCTTCCCCCACCTCCCTCTCTCACTAACTCTCTCTCTCTTCCACCACCTCCCTCTCTCTTCCCCCACCTCTCTCTCTCTTCCCCCACCTCTCTTCCCCCACCTCTCTCTTACCCCATCTCCCTCTCTCTCTCTCTCTCTCTCTCTTTCTCTCTCTCTCTCTCTCACTAACTATTTCTCTCCCCCCACCTCCCTCTCTCACTAACTCTTCTCTCACTTCTCTCTTCCCCCACCTCTCCCTTCCCCCACCTCTCCCTTCCCCCACCTCCCTCTCTCTCTCTCTCTCTCTTCCACCACCTCTCTTCTCTCTTCCCCCACCTCTCTCTCTCTCTCTCTCTCTCTCTCTCTCTCTCTCTCTCTCTCTCTCTCTCTCTCTCTCTCTCTCTCTCTCTCTCTCTCTCTCTCACTAACTACAGTGCCTTGCGAAAGTATTCGGCCCCCTTGAACTTTGCGACCTTTTGCCACATTTCAGGCTTCAAACATAAAGATATAAAACTGTATTTTTTTGTGAAGAATCAACAACAATCTCCCTCTCTCTCTCACTAACTCTTTCTCTCATCTCTATATCTGAATTTTTTTTTTGGGGGGGGGGGGGGGGGGGTATGATATGCCTCTAACTTTCTCACTCATCATTATTCACACATATTTTAGGATAATCCATAATGATGGTAATATCCACATGAGTGTAGAATTGTTTAGAAACGTTCTATTCTTATTTACAAAAAATTGACTCCAAAATGACACCATATGATTTACCATTCATTTCTATTTGGCCCAAAATAATCTGAAACACAATCAAAAACAAACAGCAAGTGCATCCAACAAGTTTGTAGAGTTGCAAGCTTAATATAATCATTGCATGCTAGGAATATGGGTCCAAATACAAATATTTTCACTACATTACTACACATAAGTGAATTTGTTGAAAAAGTTATGTAATTTCTAAACGGTTCACCCAATATGGATGAAAATACCCTCAAATTAAAGATAACAGGCTGCACTTTACCCTCAGCCAAAACAACAACACAATTGTCACTGTCCCAATACTTTTGGAGCTCACTGTAGGTGAAAGAAGCATTCATTCTTAAGTCAATTCATTCAACAGGCTTCCACAATGGAGTTGATTCCACTGTGGATAACTGTGCTCTTGCTCTCTCCCTCTCTTTCTTTCTTTCTCTCTCTCTCTCGCTCTCTTCTATTTTTTCTCTTACTCTCTCATTATCGCTCTCTCTTTCCCTTTCTCTCTCTCTCATTTTTCCTCTCGTTCTCTCATTCTCTCTCTCTAGAGAGGTGGGAGGAGATTTTAATAAAGGCCTTAAAAATGACATTGATTTGTTGGTGCCTTGGCATTGATACCAGGAAGTAAAAGTCCAGAGAGATGCTCTCTCTGCAGAGATGACACGGCGTCAGCCATCGTACAACATCCACTTAAAGGATTGTGGGGGACTTTACTAAGAAGTAGAAATCAATACACTGTCCCAGACAATACTTGTGAGTTATTTATGATAAAACAACCTGTTGATTGTTGTTTTTTCAAAACGTAAAGAAATTATGCATGAATAGCTACTCACTTAATTCCATCACATACATCAGTCACCTAGTTTCATACAATATTACCCTCTACTACACAAAACCCATCTATTCATATTTATAGTAGGGCTTAAAATGCATGATGTGTGTAAAGTTCAATGAACAACCACATTTCCCCCCACTGAAAATAACTCAAAAGCCAGGGCTCCCTTATTAAAAGAGATTCCCATCTTAAGGGTCTATTGACTTTGCACCCGTGCGTCAATCTAAGTAACATAATTTTAAAAATCCCCATCAAAATCCATCAGTTTAAGCTAGAGATACTGTATGTCTCGATCCGCCAATGTTGGCCTTCCGCATCTGCGGTGGAAGGTGGCCGAGCTACTGCTGTGTTTGTCAGACTACGAGACATCCCAAAAATTGGTCTTCTCACAAAAACATCTGTAGCTTCCGAACAGTTTGGCCTATTAACAGGATTGTGTTCTCCGTTTTGCTCTCCAAGCCCCACGGGACTCGTCTGAAGTCAGAAACACTGATGTCCCAACTTCTGTCTGTAGTGTCCAAACCATTTGGGCTACAAACTAATATGACCCCACTGTGGAAAGGGGAGACTCACGAACATGATGGTGTTCTTTGTTTTGTGTTTTCACAAGTGGCACGGGACACGTCTGGAGGTAGCCCATACTAATGCATGGAAGTAGTTTTGTGGCAAGACAAATAAGGGGTTAAATATGTGTCAAAACCTTTTTTCATGTATTTTTTCCATTTATGAATGTGTTATTCAATGCATTTCTATTGTCTACAGTAGTAAAGGCCACATTCAATATTTTATCAAATGTTTTTTTTGTATACCCAGAGGTTCTAAAATTCAAATAGGCGGTTAATGGAGGTTGAATTGTGACAGCAGGGTTTCTAGGGAACAGTGGGTCATCCCATATACATTCTCAACAAACATCTCTCCACTAGCAATCCATAGAGTAGCAACTTTCTCAGTAATTTTCTACAGGGAAACCTCCATGCCCAGAAACCATCATGTAAAAGTTTGGTATTTATTCCGACTCTCAAAAGGCCGTTCTCAGCACAGACTGTCAGAGCCCTGAGGAATAGGGTTGTATTTTATTCCAGACATATCTGTTCAGGAAGGGAGAAAAAACTCACATATTTCGGTGAGCTAACATTAATTTCTCAGCCCTTCTTCCAGTCCACAGTGTCTTTGCACACTGTAACAGAGGTGGTTCAGTGAATCACACTCATTATGAGTAACCTTTCTTTGAGACCCAATGACTTGTGTTAGCTCCCCTGGGCTAGGCTGCCTTGGGTTTTAGTTTAGCGGGATAACATAGTTATGTGGCTAGTAGGAGACCCGGGCTTGAACCGAGGCGGTCACAGCGGCCCTTTCAAGAGTGTGCAAAGCTGTCATCAAGGCAAAGGGTGGCTACTTTGAAGAATCTCAAATATAAAATATATTTTGATTTATTTAACACTTTTGGTTACTACATGATTCCATATGTGTTATTTCAAAGTTTTCATGTCTTCACTATTTTTCTACAATGTAGAAAATAGTACAAATAAAGAAAAACCCTTGAATGAGTAGGTGTGTCCAAACTTTTGACTGGTACTGTAAGTATTCAGACACTTTGCTATGAAACTCGAAATTGAGCTCAGGTGCATCCTGTTTCCATTGATTGTCCTTGAGATGTTTCGCCAACTTGATTGGGGTCCACCTGTGGTAAATTCAATTGATTGGACATGATTTGGAAAGGCACACACCTGTCTATATAAGGTCTCATAGTTGAAAGTACATGTCTGAGCAAAAACCAAGCCATGAGGTCGAAGGTATTGTCCATTGAGCGCTGATACAGAATTGTGTTGAGGCACAGTGCCAAGCTTGTAGTGTCATACCCAAGAAGACTCAAGGCTGTAATTGCTGCCAAAGGTACTTCAACAAAGTACAGAGTAAAGAACACTTACAATTGAAGTCGGAAGTTTACATACACCTTAGCCAAATACATTTAAACTCAGTTTTTCACAATTCCTGACATTTAATCCTAGAAAAATTCCCTGTGTTAGGTCAGTTAGGATCACCACTTTATTTTAAGAATGTGAAATGTCAGAATAATGGCAGAGAGAATGATTTATTTCAGCTTTTATTTCTTCCATCACATTCCCAGTGGGTCAGAAGTTCACATGCACTCAATTAGTATTTGGTAGCATTGCCTTTAAATTGTTTAACTTGGGTCAAATGTTTCAGGTAGCCTTCCAAAAGCTTCCCACAATAAGTTGGGTGAATTTTGGCCCATTCCCCCTGACAGAGCTGGTGTAACTGAGTCAGGTTTGTAGACCACCTTGCTCACACACGCTTTTTCAGTTCTGCCCACAAATGTTCTATAGGATTGAGGTCAGAGCTTTGTGATGGCCACTCCAACACCTTGACTTTGTTGTCCTTAAGCCATTTTGCCACAACTTTGGAAGTATGCTTGGGGTCATTGTCCATTTGGAAGACCCATTTGCGACCAAACATTAACTTCCTGACTGATGCCTTGAGATGTTGCTTCAATATATCCACATCATTTTCCTGCCTCGTGAAGCCATCTATTTTGTGAAGTGCACCAGTCCTTCCTGCAGCAAAGCACCCCCACAACATGATGCTGCCACCCCTGTATTTCACGGTTGGGATGATGTTCTTCGGCTTGCAAGCCTCCGCCTTTTCCTCCAAACATAACGATGGTCATTATGGCCGAACAGTTCTATTTTTGTTTCATCAGACCAAAGGACATTTCTCCAAAAAGTACGATCTTTGTCCCCATGTGCAGTTGCAAACCGTAGCATGGATTTTTTAGGGCGGTTTTGGAGCAGTGGCTTCCTCCTTGCTGAGCGGCCTTTCAGGTTATGTCGATATAGGACTTGTTTTACTGTGGATATAAATACTTTTGTACCTGTTTCCTCCAGCATCTTCACAAGGTCCTTTGCTGTTGTTCTGGGATTGATTTGCACTTTTCGCACCAAAGTACGTTCATCTCTAGGAGACAGAATGTGTCTCCTTTCTGAGCGGTATGACGGCTACGTGGTCCCATGGTGTTTATACTTGCGTACTATTGTTTGTACAGATGAACGTGGTACCTTCAGGTATTTGGAGGTACCACGTACCTGATTTCTTTTGATTTTCCCATGATGTCAAGCAAAGACGCACTGAGTTTGAAGGTAGGTCTTGAAATACAGCCACAGGTACACCTCCAATTGACTCAAATGATGTCAGTTAGCCTATCAGAAGCTTCTAAAGCCATTACATAATTTTATGAAATGTTCCAAGCTGTTTAAAGGCACATTCAGCTTAGTGTATGTAAACTTCTGACCCACTGGAATTGTGATACAGTGAATTATAAGTGAAATAATCTGTCTGTAAACAATTGTTGGAAAAATGATGTGTCATGCACAAAGTAGATGTCCTAACCAAACTATAGTTTGTTAACAAGAAATTTGTGGAGTGGTTGAAAAACAAGTTTTAATGACTCCAACCTAAGTGTGTGTAAACTTCAGACTTCGTAAATGAGATATAAAACCTGTTTTTGCTTTGTCATTATGGGGTATTGTGTGTCGATTGAGGAGGGGGAAAAACAATTTAATCAATTTTACAATAAGGCTGTAGCGCAACAAAATGTGGAAAAAGTCAAGGGGTCTGAATACTTTCCGAATACAATTCAGCACCACGGACAGCTCCGCATTCAGTGCTGTACAGAGAATTTACACCACAGATTCAGCACCACGGTCAGAGTTAATTAGTAGCAAAAGGAGATATCTTTTTACTCTGCATAAGCGGCACACACACTCTGACCCGCTGGTCAAAGGAACAATGCTGCAGTGAGGTCACCATGTTTGTGCCACAGTTTGAGCCTCGGAGAAGGGAGGCTGGGCCATACAGAGACAGGAAGGATGGCTCACTCAGAATGAGTACACACACACACACACACACACACACACTGACCCCGTCACAGAGGATGAGAGGCTGGCCACAGAGAGAGGAGACAGGAGACAGAATGTATCTTCCTGCTGCTAATCAGGAGGATGATGTGAATAGGCAGGGGAGAGAATGGAGTCAGCGTTGTGAGTGACACCTCATTGAGGAGGCAAGACGTTCCATCTATCCTCATGTTTCTGCACGCTTGCTTCGGCGACACACAGTTGATGATGCCAGCATCATGATGCACAGACAGAGACAACTCAATCAATAGGGAGCTTCAACAAAACAGAGACTGTATATCTCATAGTCTGAGTTAGGGTTTGAGTGACTTCATGTTATTTTTAGGTGACAGGAAGAATATGGTTAGGGGTAGCAATGTAACAATCATGGTGCAGCTTTATATAATGATTGTGGTGACTCTTCAACACATGTACTGTACAGACTCAGTCAATGTTTATTCAATCAGGAACTGCTGTCAAGGTGTGAATGGATGTCAAATACAATTTGAACATTCTTTTAGAAAATGTCATAGAGTAGGTGTCTGAGTAAGATGTCACATGTGCAGACTTGGTCAAGGTCTTTTTTCATGTCCCGATTGGACGTAATTCCAGGAAATGGTCATATGGTGTGTACATGCTGTAACAAACAGGGATTCCACAGATGAAGAATCCACAAGGACAATGACACCATAGTGCATATAAATTACAAACAAGCAGAAGAGTCCATGTTCAATGGCAGAATAGGGTCTGTAAAAATGTATCCACTTTATCTCCAACTACAACTTACCTTGGCGTTGTCATTGACAGGAAAGGTTGTTACACTGATTATCTGGCATAACGTACTCCACAACAGAGTTGATATTGACATTGTGTACCAATTTACAGATTACAGATATGCATCAATTCATTTTCTGTAACCAAGGTTGTGGAGGAGGTAAGAGAAGGGTTTGTCACGTGCGCCGAACAGGTGTAGACCTTACAGTGAAATACTTACTTACAGGCTCTAACCAATAGTGCAATTTTAGGGTAAAAAATAGGTATTAGGTAAACAATAGATGAGTAAAGGAAAAAAAACAGTAAAACGACAGTGAAAATAACAGTAGTGGGGTTATATACAGGTGGTACCGGTACAGAGTCAATGTACTTGAAGAATTAAATAAAGAAGTTGTTGTATCCTTACTGTTGGTCCTTCAGCACCACCCTTTACAATACGACCAAGAGAGGTTAAACAAACATCACAAACAATGACACAGCTCTGAATAGGCTCTCTCTGGTATTTGTTAACAAACCCACTCATGCGAGGTGACAAATGACAAGCCAATATTTTATTTAGTGTTATTATAATAAATGCAGCCGTGATTCAGATACACACAGTCCTTGAACATGGACATAAAACTTAACATAGCTCCAAGGACAAACTGGGAAGAGTAATACAATTAAAGACATAGGAAATTAATTATGACCCTGTAAAATTGTAAGACGCATAAACTCAGCAAAAAAATAAACTTCCCCTTTTCAAGACCCTGTCTTTCAAAGATAACTTCACAGATCTTCATTGAAAGGGGTTTAAACACTGTTTCCCATGCTTGTTCAATGAACCATAAACAATTAATGAACATGCACCTGTGGAAAGGTCGTTAAGACACTAACAGCTTACAGACGGTAGGCAATTAAGGTCACAGTTATGAAAACGTAGGACACTAAAGAGGCCTTTCTACTGACTCTGAAAAACACCAAAAGAAAGATTGCAATGTCCGTACTGTGAGATGCCTAAGACAGCGCTACAGGGAGACAGGACGGACAGCTTATTGTCCTCGCAGTGGCAGAGCACGTGTAACAACATCTGCACAGGATCGGTACATCCGAACATCACACCTGTGGGACAGGTACAGGATGGCAACAACAACTGCCCGAGTTACACCAGGAACGCACAATCCCTCCATCAGTGCTCAGACTGTCCTCAATAGGCTGAGAGAAGCTGGACCAATGGCTTGTAGGCCTGTTGTAAGGCAGGTCTTCACCAGACATCACCGGCAACAACGTCGCCTATGGGCACAAACCCACCGTCGCTGGACCAGACAGGACTGGCAAAAAGTGTTCTTCACTGACGAGTCTCGGTTTTGTCTCACCAGGGGTGCTGGTCGGATTCGCGTTTATTGTCGAAGGAATGAGCGTTACACCGAGGCCTGTACTCTGGAGCGGGATCGCTTTGGAAGTGGAGGGTCCATCATGGTCTGGGGCGGTGTGTCACAGCATCATCGGACTGAGCTTGTTATTGCAGGCAATCTCAATGCTGTACATTACAGGGAAGACATCCTCCTCCCTCATGTGGTACCCAGGTATTCTAGTGGTTAGAGCATTGGGCCAGTAACCGAAAGGTTGCAAGATCGTTCTGCTCCTGAACAAGGCAGTTAACTCACTGTTCCTAGGCCGTCATTGAAAATAAGAATTTGTTCTTAACTGACTTGCCTAGTTAAATAAAGGTTAAAAAAAATTGTAATAATATATTTTTTAAAGAAGGCTCATCCTGACATGACCATCCAGCATGACAATGCCACCAGCCATACTGCTCGTTCTGTGCATGATTTCCTGCAAGACAGGAATGTCAGTGTTCTGCCATGTCCAGCGAAGAGCCCGAATCTCAATCCCATTGAGCACGTCTGGGACTTGTTGAATCGGAGTGTGAGGCCTTGGGCCTTTCCCCCAGACATGTCCGGGAACATGCAGGGGTTTTGGTGGAAGAGTGGGGTAACAGCAAGATTGGCAAATCTGGTGCAGTCCATGAGGAGGAGATGCACTGCAGTACTTAATGCAGCTGGTGTCCACACCAGATACTGACTGTTACTTTTGATTTTGACCCCCACCCCCCCCCCCTTTGTTCAAGGGACACATTATTCCATTTCTGTTAGTCACATGTCTGTAGAACTTGTTCAGTTTATGCCTCAGTTGTTGAATCTTGTTATGTTCATACAAATATTTACACATGTTAAGTTTGCTGAAAGTGAACGCAGTTGACAGTGAGAGGATGTTTCTTTTTTTGCTGAGTTTGTCTACACATCCAGAAATGCACACGAGAAACATGATCCACTCTGACCTCGGAGCCAGGTCAGATGAGAGGCGTTGAGGTGGAGGAATTAATTAATGAATACAAGAGGAGGAGAAATGGGAGGATGGTGAAATAAAGGAGAAAGGGAAGAAAAAGAAAGGAGTGGGAGGGAAGAGGGTGAAATAAAGGAGAAAGGGAAGGAAAAGAAAGGAGTGGGAGGGAAGAGGGTGAAATAAAGGAGAAAGGGAAGAAAAAGAAAGGAGTGGGAGGGAAGAGGGTGAAATAAAGGAGAAAGGGAAGAAAAAGAAAGGAGTGGGAGTGAAGAGGGTGAAATAAAGGAGAAAAGGAAGAAGAAGAAAGGAGTGGGAGGGAAGAGGGTAAAATAAAGGAGAAAGGGAAGAAAAAGAAAGGAGTGGGAGGGAAGAGGGTGAAATAAAGGAGAAAGGGAAGAGGGTGAAATAAATGAATAAAGGAGAAAAGAAAAAGAAAGAGTGGGAGGGAAGAGGGTGAAATAAAGGAGAAAGGGAAGAAAAATAAAGGAGTGGGAGGGAAGAGGGTGAAATAAAGGGGAAAAAGAAAGGAGGGAAGAGGGTGAAATAAAGGAGAAAGGGAAGAAAAATAAAGGAGTGGGAGGGAAGAGGGTGAAATAAAGGAGAAAGGGAAGAAAAATAAAGGAGTGGGAGGTAAGAGGGTGAAATAAAGGAGAAAGGGAAGAAAAAGAAAGGAGTGGGAGGGAAGAGGGTGAAATAGGGGCAAGCTATTATGACTTCTAGAAAAAGAACACACAGAAGAGAACAGATGCAATTTTCCTTTTCCAGTTATGTTATCATTTCTTGAAGATACTATCTCCATTTGATGGGGGAAAATAAATTTTACAATGGAGAGAATCAGTCACTTCCTGTGTAAATTGCTGGGAGAATACCATGTCCCTGTCTTGTGATACAACACCTGGTGCTGAGTGGAGAACAACAAAAAGGAGGATTCAAACATTGTATTCATATTCATCTCACTATTATACAGAACATAAAGAGCAGATTAAAGACGACATTAAAATAGCATTTGGACGCGTTGCTCTTGAACAACAGCCAGTGTCTAAAAGTCTTCCAAAAATGGAAAGAAGAGAGAAACATCCCGTAAAATGATGCAACTATGAAGTTTTCAGTTCCTGGTGCTCTTTATCCACCTGTTAGTCAGTGTCTGTTGATGTAAGGGTCACATGGTTTCACTGACCTTTAATACCTATGGTAATACTGTTCTCATGTGGCTGTCAGCACTAATCCACTGGTTTAATCACAGTGCTGGAGAAACCAGACTATTTATCACATGGAGGGGGTCTCCTCTCTTCCTCCTCCTCCCCTCCTTGTCTCCTCTCCTCCTTCCCCCCTGCCAATTAGGTTTGAAAGAGATATCGGCCGCTGTAACGGAGCACCAGGGATCAATGGAAAAATGCTGCTTAGAATTCTGGACACTTATCTTCTCCATACAGCACCACGTGCAATCTGACATGGCCCACGTTTCCTACGCACACACAAACACAAACACAGGTCTCAGCCTCTCCCTCTTCAAAAAAGCTCCTCAAACACCAGACTATGGAAGAGGGTGGATCTCCAATTTGGCTCGCGATCATATGTTGAGCAAATGCAGAATAACCTTTTCTATTGAATTTCATAATTTAAAAAATGTATCCTGTGTTTTTTGAGTAATAAATACGCTGCTATTCAACTGACTGCCTGGCATAAAAGCCTTGGTCCACTACCCAAACGACATCCAGCCAACTTGACACAACTGTGGGAAGCATTGGAGTCAACATGGGCCAGCATCACTGTGGAATGCTTTCACACCTTATAGTCCATGCCCCGGCAAATTGAGGCTGTTCTGAGGCCAAAGAGGGTGCAATGCAATACTAGGAAGGTGTTTGTAATGTTTTATACACTCAATGTATATAGACAGTATATAATGTATATATATGTATAGACAGTATGGACAGTATATGAATAGAAAAGGTGTGTACAGCAGTAGTTATATAGGATGAACCATGACTACAATACTGTATTATACATATAAAGTGGGTGAAACATTATGTAAACATTATTAAAGTGACCAGTGTTCAAAAACTCTATGTACAGGGTAGAGTACCGGGTGGTAGCTGGCTAGTAACAGCACGTTCAGGGCAGGGTACTGGGTGGAGGCCAGTTAGTGGGGAATGTTTAACAGTCTGAAGGCCTGGAGATAGAAGCTATTTCTCAGTCTCTCGGTCCCAGCTTTGATTCACCTGTACTGTCTCCTCCATCTAGATGGTAGCAGGTCCATGTATGATCCCTTTATGTGTCACAATCAGAGTCAATGAGGACTGGTGCCAACGTGAGCTTAAGGTACCAGAATGTTTTGTGTGTGTGTGTGTGTGTGTGCGTGTGTGCGTGCGTGCGTGCGTGTGTGTGTGTGTGTGTGTGTTTGCGTGCATACCTGTCTGTGTACGTGCATCCATACGTACGTGCTCTTTACTACTGTGGGTAAAATCAGTTGAGTTCAACATCACCCTGAGAGAGAAAGGACCGCAGTGCCTTAATAAACACCGCCTACATTATCTCCATGCAGCCGCAATTATCCTGTCAGAATCACAGCCGGAGGTCATGTGACCAGCCAAGAGAGAGAATATCCTACAGTCTAACATGTCAACATCATAGAGATAGATACAAATTGAATCAAATTACATTTTATTTGTCACATGCGCCGAATACAACAGGTGTAGTAGACCTTACCGTGAAATATTTACTTACAGGCCCTTAACCAACAATAGTTCAAGAAATAGAGTTAAGAAAATATTTACTAAATTAACTTAAGTAAAAAATTCAAAGCAACACAAGGGGGTACCGGTACCGAGTCGATGCGCGGGGGTACAGGTTAGTCAAGGTAGTTTGTACATGTAGGTTGGGGTAAAGTGACTATGCATAGATAATGAACAGCGAGTAACAGCAGTGTACAAAACAAGGAGGGGTGTCAATGTAAATAGTTCGGGTGGCCATTTGATTAATTGTTTAGCAGTCTTATAAATTGGGGGCAGAAGCTGTTAAGGATCCTTTTGGACCTAGACTTGAAACTCCGGTACCGCTTGCCGTGCGGGAGCAGAGAGAACAGTCTATGACTTGGGTGACTGGAGCCTTTGACCATTTTTTGGGCCTTCCTCTGACACTGCCTAGTATATAGGTCCTGGACAACAGGAAGCTTGGCCCCAGTGATGTATTGGGCCGTACTCACTATCCTCTGTAACGCCTTAGCAGTTACCATACCAGGCTGTGATGCAACCTTTCAGGATGCTCTCGATGATGCAGCTGTAGAACTTTTTGAGGATCTGGGGACCCATGCCAAATCTTTTCCGTCTTTTCCGCCAGATCAGAGGCAGTAGGAATGACCATTGTGTTAATTGGACCATTTTCCTGTCCTGTTAAGCCTTCAAAATGGAAGAAGTACTTTTGGGTGTTAGGGAAAATGTATGGAGTAAAAAGTACATTATTGGGCCTCCCAAGTGGCGCAGCGTCACTACAGATCCGGGTTCAATTTCAGGCTGTATCGCAGCCTGCAGCAACCGTGAGACCCATGAGGCGGCGCACAATTGGCCCAGCATCGTCCGAGTTAGGGGAGGGTTTGGCGGGCCGGGATGTCCTTGTCCCATTGTATTCTAGTAACTCCTGTGGCGGGCCGGGATGTCCTTGTCTCATTGTGTTCTAGTAACTCCTGTGGCGGGCCGGGATGTCCTTGTCCCATTGTGTTCTAGTAACTCCTGTGGCGGGCCGGGATGTCCTTGATGTCCTGTGGCGGGCCGGGATGTCCTTGTCTCATTGTGTTCTAGTAACTCCTGTGGCCGGCCAGGATGTCCTTGTCTCATTGTGTTCTAGTAACTCCTGTGGCGGGCCGGGATGTCCTTGTCCCATTGTGTTCTAGTAACTCCTGTGGCGGGCCGGGATGTCCTTGTCCCATTGTGTTCTAGTAACTCCTGTGGCGGGCCGGGATGTCCTTGTCCCATTGTGTTCTAGTAACTCCTGTGGCGGGCCGGGATGTCCTTGTCCCATTGTGTTCTAGTAACTCCTGTGGCGGGCCGGGATGTCCTTGTCTCATTGTGTTCTAGTAACTCCTGTGGCGGGCCGGGATGTCCTTGTCTCATTGTGTTCTAGTAACTCCTGTGGCGGGCCGGGATGTCCTTGTCTCATTGTGTTCTAGTAACTCCTGTGGCGGGCCGGGATGTCCTTGTCTCATTGTGTTCTAGTAACTCCTGTGGCGGGCCGGGATGTCCTTGTCTCATTGTGTTCTAGTAACTCCTGTGGCGGGCCGGGCGCATGCACGCTGACTTCGGTCGCCAGTTGTACGGTTTCCTCCGACACATTGGTGTGACTGGCTTCCGGTTTAAGCAAGCAGTGTGTCAAGAAGCAGTGCAGTTTTGCAGGGCCGTGTTTTGGAGGACGCATGGCTCTCGACTTTTAGCTCTCCTGAGTCCGTACGGGACTTGCTGCGATGGGACACGCCTGTAACTACCAATTGGATATCATGAAATTGAGGAGAAAAAGAGGTAAAAAAGTACAACAAAAAACAATTACATTATTTTATTTAGGTATGTAGTGGAGTAAAAGTAAAAGTTGTCAAAAATAGTAAAGTACAGATACCCAAAAAAACTACTTAAGTAGTACTTTAAAGTATTTTTACTTAAGTACTTTACACCACTTTAAACCTTCACATGATGAGTAATCTTGCCATGACATAATATACTTTTGTAATATGCATTTGTGAGGAAAAATGGCGACCCACCACCACTTTGTCAATCTACGCAAGAGGCTTTGAATGTTTACCAGGAATCCTTTAACTTCAGAGCTGTACAGCATAGAACAGAACGATTGAAAAGGAGCTTTCTTTTCAGATCTGTCCATGCGCTGTCCACAGATGGGATTTGTATCTCTCATGCCCTCCCCCTTGACCTAAGGGGTTGGTACTCTTGACCGGAGTACCAAGAACAGGTTCACGTTTTACTGCCTGAATAGACCTTCTCTTTGACTGTCTAATGCATGGGGGCTTGGAGAGAGCTTCACTCCGCTAGAGCGATGACAAACCCTGTCTTTCTCTCCCTTTACCTTGGCATTCAGGACACTTGACATCCAAGTGCTTTCAGCTGTCAAGGACATTGCTGTCCCCCTTTCACCCAACCTCCATCCCTATAAAACAACCCTTTATGCACCCGTTGTCAGATCGAGAAGCTCCTTGCTTTCAAGAGAAACCATTTTAATTACTGCCTGTCTCTGAGGTCCATCCCATATTCATGTAAGAAAACCACATAAAGGACAGTAAGTGGTGGGAAGAAGAGATGAGAAGATGTGGTAACTGAGTTTCTGTGGTCACACTCAGCCTGCCACTGAAGGCGTCTTTCTGTGAGTCACACAGACCAGGCGATCAGGTCAGTGTTCTGTATAATGACGATCAGGTCAGTGTTCTGTATAATGAAGATCGATGCATAATGACGATCAGGTCAGTGTTCTGTATAATGACGATCAGGTCATAATGATCGATCAGTTCTGTCAGTGTTCTGTATAATGAGTGTTCTGCATAATGAAGATCAGGTCAGTGTTCTGTATAATGACGATCAGGCAAGTGTTCGATCAGGTATAATGACGATCAGGCCAGTGTTCTGTATAATGGCGATCAGGTCAGTGTTCTGTATAATGATCAGGTCAGTGTTCTGTATAATGGCGATCAGGTCAGTGTTCTGATCAGGTCAGTGTTCTGTATAATGACGATCAGGTCAGTGTTCTGTATAATGAAGATCAGGCCAGTGTTCCAGTGTTCTGTATAAAATGGTAAAATGGCGATCAGGTCAGTGTTCTGTATAATGGCGATCAGGTCAGTGTTCTGTATAATGACGATCAGGTCAGTGTTCTGTATAATGACGATCAGGCCAGTGTTCTGTATAATGACGATCAGGCCAGTGTTCTGTATAATGACAATCAGGCCAGTGTTCTGTATAATGACGATCAGGTCAGTGTTCTGTATAATGACGATCAGGTCAGTGTTCTGTATAATGAAGATCAGGTCAGTGTTCTGTATAATGACGATCAGGCCAGTGTTCTGTATAATGGCGATCAGGTCAGTGTTCTGTATAATGACGATCAGGCCAGTGTTCTGTATAATGACGTTTACCTGTATGTGTCTGGAATATATTACAGCGAACTGAAGGAAAAGCTACAGACAACAAGTACATATGATGCTGGTGATGGATATTCCAACAGCAGCTGTAAATGGATTATGTTTCAGCCTTGGTGAATTCAATTTAAGGTTTTCTTTACAAGATTGAGAAACACGTTGTGAACGTATTATATCAGATCTAGAAAGTGTTTGGGGTGAAAAGAAACTATTACAAAGAACACAATGTGAAAGAATACTGTGGTGGCCATTACTTGATAGAAAATGTAAAAAATGTTACATTACAGTAAATGTATTAACAATCTCAAACCGAAACTGTCCATTAAAGAGGACAACAATTCCTTGCTGGGTCTCAGGGGGAGGCAAACCTGACAAACTTGCTGTGTTTTTTTCTTAGTGCAAGGCACTTGGCTCCACTCTCTTGACTTGTATTACTGGACCAAACTGAAATAGACCACTGCATTGGAGAAAGAACATGTTAATGAAACAATGTTTTACTGACATAGACACAGGAAATTGCATCCCTTCTAAATGTTTGATCACTTTGTTTGTTTTAATTTAGATACATGGCTTCTGTGTGGGTGGCAGACCAGCGCTCTCGATATCTCCTTTTCCTCTTGATAAACACAACAGACCATTGTGCAAACACACCTGCTATTACAAACGCAAACCTATCACTACCCACCAATTAAGTGCTCATTGAAAATAACCTGTTGAGAACTAACTGAGTCAGACACGTCATGAAAGTACATAATGTACAGTACTGAGGTGAAAATGTCAAATATGTCAAGAATACTTCAATTCATGAAGCAGTCGCACCTATTGTTCCATAGTGTGTGTGCCACACCACACACACACATGCACCCACGCACCAAAACACGAAATGCACACACATACACATATGCACATTCACACACACACACCCATAGCTCTGCTGGCTCAGGGACGTGAACTTACCTTGAGCATAACGAGCCTGATGACAGCAGAGTCCCCTCTCTGAGGGTCATGCCTCTCATTCCAACTCACACACACCAGAGAACACCTTCCTAACTGTGGCATAAAACTAGCCTTGAATCCTCCACAGTGCTGGGTGAGTGAAATTTAAGCTGCAGTACGATATTCAGTGGGGTCAGAAACAAAAACCCATGTTCCTACGTTCATCCTAAAGAAGCGCTCAAGGACACATGTTTTCAATGGAAACTCAATTACATTTTGTGGAAGGCTGTACTGAAGCAAGAGGGTTGAGAATAATGTTGGTGGGAATGAAAACAGGATATTGAAAAGATTATAATGCACAGAGTAACGCAGTGAGTTATGCCTAAATCCTACCAAGTTCTCAACCTTCAGCCATTGATGTTGAGATTGGCATGGCAGTTATGCAACTTTACCTCACATTGGTATTTGGCCCTTGATTGATTGAACTGTTAATCACACCCTTCTCCAAGTGTTTGTTTTACCTGACACATCTGAAGTGGGGATGAAGCGCTGTCAGAGGGTGTCAGAGCCACAGCAGTGATGGCTCACCTAATAATCTTGGACATAAATCTAATCTCTACTCCTCAGGTTTACTCTGTTGGGATCTCTTCAAATCCATCACTCTGTGTGTGTGAGAGAGAGAGAGAGAGAGTGAGAAAGAGAGACACACAAGGCTTCTGCTCTCTGCTAAGCCAAACCAGGCTGATGAATCACAGTGCATGACAGACAGAGTGGACGCTGGCATTTTACAGGAAATCCTCTGGGAATAAAAAGGCCTCACTTCTGGAAAGGCCTCACTTCTGTTGGGCAGAGTTCGGGGGAGAGAGATGGAGAGAGAAAGAGAGGGAGAGAAAAAGAGAGAGAGCGAGAGAGAGAATGGGAGAAGGGAAGGGAGATTGAGCTATAGAGAGAGGAAGGGAGAACAAGAGAGCGGAATAAAGAGAGAGAGAGTTTAGAGGTGTCACGACTTCCGCCGAAGTCGGTCCCTCTCCTTGTTCGGGAGGTGTTCGGCGGCCGACGTTACCGGCCTTCTAGCCATCGCCGATCCATTTTTAATTTTCCATTTGTTTTGTCTTTGTTTTACACACCTGGTTTCAATTCCCCAATTACATGTTCATTATTTAACCCTCTGTTTTCCCCATGGTTTTTGTGTGTGATTGTTTTATGTATGTTCAGTCCGTTATTGTGAGCTCGGTATTATGACATGTTATTGGAATATTTGAGTAAAGTTACTTGTGTTACTCATCTCTGCTGTCCTGCGCCTGACTCCTCTGCACCAGCTTCACCCAGACCACTACAAGATGTTAAACTGTCTGTGACAGCCTCAGGGCAGTCAATAATCATTTTCCTAATGAATTATCAAAGTAGAAATGCGATTGTTTAAAAGCATTATGGAACTCAATGACTGTTAACATAGTGTCCCATGGCAGTACAAGGGTATCTGGTACAGCTATGAAGATGAATAATAATATCTGATATAATTATAGTGTTCTGTTTGGCCCTGGTATCATCGGATGAGGCCCACAGTGTCTCCTGACCCCTACTGTCTCAGCCTCCAGTATTTATGCTGCAGTAGTTTATGTGTCGGGGGGCTAGGGTCAGTTTGTTATATCTGGAGTACTTCTCCTGTCTTATGCGGTGTCCTGTGTGAATTTAAGTATGCTCTCTCTAATTCTCTCTTTCTCTCAGAGGACCTGAGCCCTAGGACCATGCCTCAGGACTACCTGGCATGATGACTCCTTGCTGTCCTCAGTCCACCTGGCCGTACTGCTGCACCAGTTTCAACTGTTCTGCCTGCGGCTATGGAACCCTGACCTGTTCACCGGACGTGTTACCTGTCCCAGACCTGCTGTTTTCAACTCTCTAGAGACAGCAGGAGTGGTAGAGATACTCTTAATGATCGGCTATGAAAAGCCAACTGACATTTACTCCTGAGGTGCTGACTTGCTGGTCATTTATGAACATTTTAACATCTTGGCCATGTTCTGTTATAATCTCCACCCGGCACAGCCAGAAGAGGACTGGCCACCCCTCATAGCCTGGTTCCTCTCTAGGTTTCTTCCTAGGTTTTGGCCTTTCTAAGGAGTTTTTCCTAGCCACCGTGCTTCTACACCTGCATTGCTTGCTGTTTGGGGTTTTAGGCTGGGTTTCTGTACAGCACTTTGAGATATCAGCTGATGTACGATTTGATTTGATTTGATTCTGAAGGGCGAGGGTCTGCAATACTAATCGGTGCTGAAGCTTATTTTCAGCAGGGCACACACACACACACACACACACACACACACACACACACCATTGTGTTTCATCTGAATACATGTCAACAGCTCTCCAGAGGAAACTTTAGACAACAATTTACTGAGCCTTTGAGTAAAGCAGCGTCATAAAAATTGGGGTGAGAACTTAAATCATTTCATCTATCAATCCTGAAACAATAGTCTTTAGAATATAAGAAGGCAAGCAAAAGCGTAATCTTACGACGCTCACAAGATCTCTGGAAAAGTGACACAGATTGACACAGATTGATGAGGGAGGATAGAATGCAATCAATGCAATCAATGATCAGAAATGACGAGGCTCCTCAGAGACAGTTAGTCATTTAGCTTTAGTGAGAGAGAGGAAAGGATGCATGGCATGCCACAGTGTGCACTAAGTCATGAGAGTATTCACCCTCGCTCCTCCTGCCTCGATGCTCAGCTTAAATGGTTTGGTTGATGACACCACGAAGAACACCATCCCAACCGTGAAGCACAGGGGTGGCAGCATCATGTTGTGGGGGTGCTTTGCTGCAGGAGGGACTGGTGTTCTTCGGCTTGGAAGCCTCCCCCTTTTTCCACCAAACATAACGACGGTCATTATGGCCAAAGTTCTATTTTTGTTTAATCAGACCAGAGGACATTTCTCCAAAAAGTACAATCTTTGTCCCCATATGCAGTTGCAAACCATAGTCGGGCTTTTTTATGGCGGTTTTGGAGCAGTGGCTTCCTCCTTGCTGAGCGGCCTTTCAGGTTATGTCGATATAGGACTTGTTTTACTGTGGATATAGATACTTTTGTATCTGTTTCCTCCAGCATCTTCACAAGGTCCTTTGCTGTTGTTCCAGGATTGATTTGCACTTTTCACACCAAAGAACTGTCATCTCTAGGAGACAGAAGGCGTCTCCTTTCTGAGAGGTATGACGCCTACGTGGTCCCATGGTGTTTATACTTGCATACTCCTCTGCACCCGCTACACCCAGACCACTACAAGATGTTAAACTGTCTGTGACTCTGCGGCGGATGTCTGTCCAAAGAAGTGTCATCTCTAGGAGACAGAAGGCGTCTCCTTTCTGAGAGGTATGGCAGCTGCGTGGTCTATTGTTTGTACAGATGAACGTGGTACCTTCAGGTGTTTGGAAATTGCTCCCAAGGATGAACCAGACTTTTTTCTGAGGTCTTGGCTGATTTCTTTTGATTTTCCCATGATGTCAAGCAAAGAGGCACTGAGTTTGAAGGTAGGCCTTGAAATACATCCACAGGTACACCTCCAATTGACTCAAATGATGTCAATTAGCCTATTAGAAGCTTCTAAAGCCATGATATCATTTTCTGGAATTTTCCAAACTGTTTAAAGGCACAGTCAACTTAGTGTATGTAAACTTCTGACCCACTGGAATTGTGATACAGTGAATTATAAGTAAAATAATCTGTCTGTAAACAATTGTTGGAAAAATGACTTGTGTCATGCACAAAGTAGATGTCCTAACTTGCCAAAACTATAGTTTGTTAACAAGAAAGTTGTGGAGTGGTTGAAAAACAAGTTTCAATGATGACTCAAGCCTAAGTGTATGTAAACTTCCGACTTCAACTGTAGGTATAGTTAAAGTAACTATGCAAAGATGATAAACAGAGAGTAGCAGCAGTGTAAAAGAGGGCGATGGCGGGTGGGGTTGTGGTGGGACACAATGCAAATTGTCCGGGTAACCAATTTGCAGTTTCCGTACCAGGCAGTGATGCAACCAGTTGATGTTTCAGCTGTAGAACCTTTTGAGGATCTGAGGACCCATGCCAAATCTTTTCAGTCTCCTGAGGGGGAATAGGTTTTGTCGTGCCCTCTTCGTTTGACTTATCGAGAACTTGAAGCTTAAAATTTCACATGATCACAGACCACAACTCCCTCTCTCTGTAGTAGTTGGTGCAGGTGCGTTGGAGCTGAGTTGTCTGCACTGCTATTTATTTCACCGACACGGTTGTGTTGTGAGGAAACTGGAAATAAGCTTTCAGATAAAACACTTTTCCAAACACCTGAGCTATTATAACAGAGTGAGGTTTTCAACACACCAGTCATATGCCAATGCCGTAAAAATGAAAATTGTGTGCTGACCGCCGATGTAATCACACATAAATTATTGTGTACTACCGTCACATGTAAATTACTGTGTACTCTGGCAGCTAAAGTGGCACGCAACAAGTGGAATAACAGATTATTCAAACATAGTGGTTGAATTGATGCTTTTGAGTTGATGAGAATAGGGCATAGGCTACCCAGTAAACATGTCATATGCTTCCATAATACTGATGCCCTAGAGGGGGGGGGTCTTTCAAATGCAGGCTTTTTCCACAGACTCTTCCACACTGATGGGTAGAAGGGTTTGTCAAACTGTACATACACCTCTGATACCTCTTAAATAATATGTAAATTATATTACACTTGTCTTAATAGTCTACTGTGTATGGTTTGGTATACATAACAATATGTGGCTTACATTGTGGCTGTAGACATGGGTATACAGTCTAGACTACACAATAATAACAGAAGAAGTGAGGCACGTCAGCAAATACAGTAAACCAGTAAAGTACTGTAAAGTAAATACAGTAAACCAGTAAAGTACTGTAAAGTTTATTTTATGGAGTCTTCACAGTCATCAATAACATCGTATAACTTTATTTTAGTAGTAAATCTAATGCCGAGCCCCATAAAACATTTTATCATTCGTTTAATCTCTTGCCGTAAAACCTGCTACTATAAATTGAGCGTCTCTGGTTCAGCTTTGTGTGTACAATGTGAGTTCAGCCTCAGCACCCAGGAAATTTGATATTTTGTGTGGATACAGGAGGCAGATATGGCCTGTACTAAACATAGCTGTGTGTGTGAGCGTGTGCGCGTGAGCGTATGCTAAGTACTCTGGTTCCTCCAGTGTGTGTGTGTGTGTGTGTTCATGGATCTAATTCTAATAGTACTTACAGTTCCAATATATTAGTACCTACCTGTAGGCCTATGTGGCTGGGATTCAAAATATTGTATTTTTAAACATTTTAAAGTTTGGTTTTGTAAAGTTAATATGTGGCTGAATAGGAAATAGACGTTTGTAGGGGAGGTGTTCCCGTTCATTCTTTTGGAAATTCCTGGATTGATCTCTGGTGCTTCTCCCAGTGGGCCTGATTTAAGACTGTCGCTGTCCAGTGTCATGTGGTGCTGCGCTTCAGAATTCCAATTCCGTCGCTGCAGTTCATTTCATAAATGTATTAGACCACAAACTAGTCCATGAACTCAATGAAGCTGATACGAAATTATATTACCACATGGACATTGATTTTGATCCTCAGAGAAACCTTTACAAACATTTTACTGGGCATGTTTGACATTGTCTTTCATTAACAGGCATATTTCTTTGTTGGAATTCCTGGAAAAGTCATGACCTTGAAAATCATTTGTTCACAGAATACTGTTTTCAAGGTCCTTTTCAAAAGAGAAATTTTACTCTTACTTATGATTTTGCTTCCTTCTTCAATCGATTCAGTTATGGGCATTAGGTCTAGTGTAGGCTTATAAAAAAGAAATTTTCTCTAGAGTCAGCCTCATTCAGTTTAAGGAGAAATTACAAATTACAACCTAACCTTGAGTCAAGGATGTTCCTCCACATACAGTATGTACAAGTATCTGTTCACTACATTTGTTGACCTCTTTTTCTGTGAATGGACTGAAGGACATGTTTTCAGCTTGCCGTTAATTTTACGAGTGTTCAGGAAAGGTGGAGTAATTCACATTGGAAGAGAGATTTGTCAATATCTCATAAATTGGAGTCAGACACGGCAAATAGCTCTGTGTAATGCATCCCTCGTAGGCATGACATTCCATGGAGAGTTAATGCATTAGAGAGCCTTAAGGAGATGGTTTTTCAACCGAAAACAATCTCCTTAAGGCTCTCTAATGCATTAACTCTCCATGGAATGTCATGCCTACGAGGGATGCATTACACAGAGCTATTTGCCGTGTCTCTTTCTGATTTCGCTCATGCATATTATTTCAGCAAATAAACTGAAACCAGAGTTCAGATAATTGAAAGCAGTGAAGAAGTAAAAAAGCGGCGAAGAGACTCATCTCGATAGACATATAATTTGACACAACTGACAGTGTATCCCATGCACCTCTCCACTACAGGGACATGACATCTCTAAAGGGACAAAGAGGATTGAACAAGCTAAGGATGCTTTACATGCTTACATTATTCTAAAGCACTTTCTATGTGCTTACATGATTCTATGTGCTTACATGATTCTTACTTATTGTATTTTTTTTACCCACTTTTTATCCCCAATTTCGTGACATCCAATTGCGATCTTGTCTCATCGCTGCAACTCAATAACGGGCTCAGGAGAGGCAAAGGTTGAGTCATGCGTCCTCCGAAACATGACCCGCCTAATCGCGCTTCTTAACATCCGGGTCTGTAGTGACGCCTCAAATACTGCGATGCAGTGCCTTAGACCTCTGCGCCACTCGAGAGGCCGTGCTTACATTATTCTAAAGCACAATATATACTGAGTGAACAAAACATTAAGAACACCTTCCTAATATTGAGTTGCACCCCACTTTTGCCCTCAGAACAGACTAAATTTGTCAGGTCATGGACTGTGTCGAAAGCGTTCCACAGGGATACTGGCTCACGTTGACTCCAATGCTTCCCACAGTTGTGTCAAGTTGGCTGGATGTCCTTCGGGTGCTGGACCATTCTTGATACACATGGGAAACTGTTGAGTGTGAAAAACCCAGCAATGTTGCAGTTCTTGACACACTCAAACCGGTGCGACTGGCATCTACTACCATACCCCGATCAAAGCCACTTAAATCTTTTGCCTTGCCCATTCACCCTCTGTTGTCTCGAGGCTTAAAAATCATTCTTTAACGTGTCTCCTCCCCTTCATCTACACTGATTGAAGTGAATTTAACAGGTGACATCAATAAGGGATTATAGCTTCACCTGGATTCACCTGGTCAGTCTATGTCAAGGAAATAGCAGATGTTCCTAATGTTTTCTTCACTCAGTGTACAGTGCCTTCAGAAAGTAATCATACCCCTTGACTTATTCCACATTTTGTTGTGTTACAGCCTGAATTCCAAATGGATTCATTTGTATTTTTTTCTCACCCTACACACAGTACCCCATAATGACAAAGTATTATAAAAAAAAAATGACATTTTTGCTCATTTACAAAAGTATTCACATCCGGAGTCAATACAGCTTTGCCAGTGATTACAGCTGTGAGACTTTCTGGGTGAGTCTCTGAGTGCTTTGCACACCTGGATTGTACAATATTTGCCCATTATTCTTTTCAACTTTATTTAAACTCTGTCAAATTGGTTGTTGATCATTGCTAAACAACCATTTTCAAGTCTTGCCTTAGATTTTCAAGCAGATTTAAGTCAAAACTGTAAACTCAGCCACTCAGGAACATTCACTCTCATCTTGGTAAGCAACTCCAGTGTAGATTTGGCCTTGTGTTTAGGTTATTGGCCTTTCTGAAAAGTGAATGAATCTCCCAATGTCTGGTGGAAAGCAGACTGAACCAGGATTTTCTCTAGGATTTTGCCTGTGCTTAGCTCCATTTTGTTTATTTTTTATCCTGAAAAACTCCCCAATCCTTAATGATTACAAGCATACCCATTACACGATGCAGCCATCCCTATGTTTGAAAATATGGAGAGTGGAACTCAGTAACGTGTTGTATTGGATTTGCCCCAAATGTAACACTTTGTATTCAGGCCAAAAAGCTAATTGCTTTGCCAAATTGTTTTGCAATATTGCTTTAGTGCCTTGTTGCAAACAGGATGCATGTTTTGGAATATTTTTTATTCTGAACAGGCTTCCTTCTTTTCACTCTGTCAATTAGGTTAGTATTGTGGAGTAACTACAGTGTTGTTGATCTATCCTCAGTTTTCTCCTATCCCAGCCATTAAACTCTGTAACTATTTTAAAGTCAACATTGGCCTCATGGTGAAATCCCTGAGCGGTTTCCTTCCTCTCCGGCAAGTAAGTTAGGAAGGATGCCTATATCTTTGAAGTGACTGGGTGTACTGATACACCATCCAAAGTGTAATGAATAACTTCACCATGGTCAAAAGGATAGTCAATGTCTGCTTTTTTATTTTTTACCCATCTACCAATAGGTACCCTTCTTTGCAAGGCATTGGAAAACCTCTCTGGTCTTTTGTGGTTGAATTTGTGTTTGAAATTCACTGCTCGATTGAGGGATCTAACAGATAATGTGTGGGGTACAGAGATGAGGTAGTCATTCAAAAATCATGTTAAACAATATTATTGCACACAGAGTGAGTCCATGCAACTTATTATGTGACTTGTTAAGCACATTTTTACTCCTGAACTTATTTATGCTTGACATAAAACAAAATGTTGAATACTTATTAACTTAATTAAGACATTTCAGATTATCATTTTTCATTCATTAGTAAAAGTTTCTAAAAACATAATTCCACTTAGACATTGTGGGGTATTGTGTTTAGGCCAGTGACCAACAATCCCAATTTAATCCATTTAAATTCAGGCTGTAACACAAATAATTTGGAAAGAGTCAAGGGGTGTGAATACTTTCTGAAGGCACTGTATGTGCTTAACCAGCCATGACCTCTTAACACCAATCATAAGCCATACAGAAGCATAGACATCAGCCAATAACAATAGAGTGATATGTAGCATGTGATGTGTAAAATAATACTGCCTATTAAGTACTGTGAATGATACTGTATATTTGTCTATGATTCCACAGCCTTGTGAACACTAAATGTTCACATTAAACTAGAGAGCAACAGAGTTCCACAAGAAACACATAATTGCAGTGTAATTATAGCAATGACAATGGAACAGAGACATGTGGCATGTTAAATAGACCTTAATGTACTGTTAATGGGCTTTGTCAACTGTTTTAAACAAAAAGCATCTTTGAGAAACCAAAAGGTTATTCTGTGGTTCGGATGCTTAGGGTGGGGGTTTATATAAAAATTAGACAAGCAGAAATAAGTAGCTATTATCAATCATTAATGCACTCTGGTAGGTATATTGTAGTCATGTACAGTGACAGAGTTTTTGTTAGCTTAAGTCTTACAGTCTTACCACGATTTAAAGTCCAGAATCACTTTTAAAAAATTGCAACAGCACAACTGTCTACTTTGACCTCGTTCAACAATCCCTCAATCATGGACCAAAAACCTTCTCATTGGACCACAGCCATTCGGGCTGTCAGATTTAGCTAGAAAATCAAATTCTGTCTAATTTCCATATTTGGTAAATCAATCTAGGAGTCCTGCATCTTATTCACTCTGACCGACAATCTGTGAATCTGATTTACTTTGTCAAACTTCAGAGAAAAGAGAGGATAGCCGTGTCTGTCTATTGGGACTGACGTGCGTGAAGAGCATATGAATAGGACCAGAGCCATAATACATATCTCTCTATACAGGAATACTGTATATGTGTATACAGTGCATTCTCAAAGTGTTCAGACCCCTTGACGTTTTCCCCATTTTGTTACATAACAGCCTATATCTTAAACTTGATTAAATATAACTGAAATACCTAATTCACATACAGTATATCACAAAAGTGAGTACACCCCTCGCATTTTTGAGAATATTTGAGTATATATTTTCATGTGACAACACTGAAGAAATGACACTTTGCTACAATGTAAAGTAGTGAGTGTACAGCTTGTATAACAGTGTAAATTTGCTGTCCACTCAAAATAACTCAACACACAGCCATTAATGACTAAATCTCTGGCAACAAAAGTGAGTACACCCCTAGGTGAAAATGTCGAAATTGGGCCCAAAGTGTCAATATTTTGTGTGGCCACCATCATTTTCCAGCACTGCCTTAACCCTCTTGGGCATGGAGTTCACCAGAGCTTCACAGGTTGCCACTGGAGTCCTCTTCCACTCCTCCATGACGACATCACGGAGCTGGTGGATGTTAGAGACCTTGCACTCCTCCACCTTCCGTTTGAGGATGCCCCACAGATGCTCAATAGGGTTTAGGTCTGGAGACATGCTTGGCCAGTCCATCACCTTTACCCTCAGCTTCTTTAGCAAGGCAGTGGTCGTCTTGGAGGTGTGTTTGGGATCGTTATCATGTTGGAATACTGCCCTGCGGCCCAGTCTCCGAAGGGAGGGGATCATGCTCTGCTTCAGTATGTCACAGTACATGTTGGCATTCATGATTCCCTCAATTAACTGTAGCTCCCCAGTGCCGGCAGCACTCATGCAGCCCCAGACCATGACACTCCCACCCCCATGCTGGACTGTAGGCAAGACACACTTGTCTTTGTACTCCTCACCTGGTTGCCGCCACACACGCTTGACACCATCTGAACCAAATAAGTTTTGGTCTCATCAGACCACAGGACATGGTTCCAGTAATCCATGTCCTTAGTCTGCTTGTCTTCAGCAAACTGTTTGCAGGCTTTCTTGTGCATCATCTTTAGAAGAGGCTTCCTTCTGGGACGACAGCCATGCAGACCAATTTGATGCAGTGTACTCTGGATATGAAGCTGAGCACGTGCACTCAAGTTCTTTGGTCGACCATGGCGAGGCCTGTTCTGAGTGGAACCTGTCGAGTTAAACCGCTGTATGGTCTTGGCCACCGTGCTGCAGCTCAGTTTCAGGGTCTTGGCAATCTTCTTATAGCCCAGGCCATCTTTATGTAGAGCAACAATTATTTTTTTCAGATCATCAGAGAGTTCTTTGCCATGAGGTGCCATGTTGAACTTCCAGTGACCAGTCAGTATGAGGGAGTGTGAGAGCGATGACACCAAATTTAACACACCTGCTCCCCATTCACACCTGAGACCTACCAACACTAACGAGTAACATGACACCGGGGAGGGAAAATGGCTAATTTGGACATTTTCACTTAGGGGTGTACTCACTTTTGTTGCCAGCGGTTTAGACATTAATGGCTGTGTGTTGAGTTATTTTTAGGGGACAGCAAATGTACACTGTTATACAAGCTGTACACTCACTACTTTACATTGTAGCAAAGTGTAATTTCTTCAGTGTTGTCACATGAAAATATATACTCAAATATTTACAAAAATGTGAGGGGTGTACTCACTTTTGTGATATACTGTAAATATTCAGACCCTTTGCTATGAGACTCGAAGTTGAGCTCAGGTGCATCCTGTTTAATTTGATCATCCTTGAGATGTTTCTACAACTTGATTGGAGTCCACCTGTGGTAAACTAATTTGATTGGACATGATTTGGAAAGGAACACACCTGTCTATATAAGGTCCCACAGTTGACAGTGCATGTCAGAGCAAAAACCAAGCCATGAGGTTGAAGGTATTGTCCGTAGAGCTCCGAGACATGATTGTGTCGAGGCAGAGATCTGGGGAAGGGTACCGAAACATTTCTGCAGCATTGAAGGTCCCCAAGAACACAGTGGCCTCCATCATTATTAAATGGAAGAAGTTTGGAACCACCAAGACTCTTACTAGAGCTGGCCGCCCGGCCAAACTGATCAATCGGGGGAGAAGGGCCTTGGTCAGGGAGGTAACCAAGAACCCGATGGTCACTATGACAGAGCTTCAGAGTTCCTCTGTGGAGATAGGATAACCTACCAGAAGGACAACCATCTCTGCAGCACTCCACCAATCAGGCCTTTCTGATAGAGTGGCCAGATGGAAGCCGCTCCTCAGTAAAATGAAAACCCACTTGGAATTTGCCAAAAGGCACCTAAAGGACTTTCAGACAATGAGAAACAAGATTCTCTGGTCTGATGAAACCAAGATTGAACTCTTGGAATGTGAAAAGCTGTCATCAAGGCAAAGCATGGCCACTTTAAAGAATCTTAAATATAAAATATATTTTGATTTGCTTCACACTTTTTTGATTACTACATGATTCCATGTGTGTTATTTCATAGTTTTGATGTCTTCACCATTATTCTACAATGTAGAAAATAGTTTTAAAAATAAAGAAAAACCCTTGAATGAATAGGTGTGTCCAAACTTTTTACTGGTACCGTATAAAGGGAATCTACATGTATCTGTCTCTGAGTAGGACCAAACATGCAACAAAGGAAGCATAAAGGAGACATGAAGTAGATCCTTGTCTCATCGCGCACCAGCGTCTAACCAAGGTTGCCAGGTGCACAGTGTTTCCTCAGACACATTGGTGTGGCTGGCTTCCGGGTTGGATGCGCGCTGTGTTAAGAAGCAGTGCGGCTTGGTTGGGTTGTGTATCGGAGGACGCATGACTTTCAACCTTCGTCTCTCCCGAGCCGTACAGGAGTTGTAGCGATGAGACAAGATAGTAGCTACTAAAAAACAATTGGATACCACGAAATTGGGGAGAAAAAGGGGTACAATAAAAAAATAAAAATGTTAACAAATAATTTTAAAAAACGGACCATCCTACCGATCCTCGACTTCGGCGATGTCATCTATAAAATAGCCTCCAACACTCTACTCAACAAATTGGATGCAGTCTATCACAATGCCATCCGTTTTGTCACCAAAGCCTCATATATCACCCACCACTGCAACCTGTACTCTCTCATTGGCTGGCCATCGCTTCATACTCGTTGCGAAACCCACTGGCTCCAGGTCATCTACAAGTCTCTGCTAGGTAAAGCCCCACCTTACCTCAGCTCACTGGTCACCATAGCAGCACCCACGCGTAGCACTCGCTCCAGCAGGTATATCTCACTGGTCATCCCCAAAGCCAATTCTCCTTTGGCCGCCTTTCCTTACAGTTCTCTGCTGCCAATGACTGGAACGAACTGCAAAAATCACTGAAGCTAGAGACCCATTTCTCCCTCACTAACTTTAAGCACCAGCTGTCAGAGCAGCTCACAGATCACTGCACCTGTACATAGACCATCTGTAAACAGCCCATCCAACTACCTCATCCCCATACTGTATTTATTTATCTTGCTCCTTTGCACCCCAGTATCTCTACTTGCACATTCATCTTCTGCACATCTACCATTCCAGTGTCTAATTGCTATATTGTAATTACTTCTCCACCATGGCCTATTTAATGCCTTACCTCCCTTATCTTACCTCATTTGCACTCACTGTATATATATTTTTATTTTTTCTACTGTATTATTGACTGTATGTTTGTTTATTCCATGTGTAACTCTGTGTTGTTTTATGTGTCGAACTGCTGTGCTTTATCTTGGCCAGGTCGCAGTTGCAAATGAGAACTTGTTCTCAACTAGCCTACCTGGTTAAAAAAAGGTGAAATGAAAAATATATATATATAAATACTGAGTTAACTATGTCATACAGCCTACTACTATTCTATACAGCCTACTACTGCAACCCTACTGAGTGAACTATGTCATACATCCATTCTATAGATTCCTACTGCAACACTACTGAGTGCAACACTCTCTACCATGCCCCTTTCTGTTTCCATCCTCACGATTTCTCTCCTCCTAATCCTACTCTCTCTCTCTTTCTCTCTCTATCTCCCTCTTCCTCTCTCTCCCTCTCTCTCTCAATCTCTCCCGCCCTATACCCAGTCCCCAAACCTCTTTCTTTCTCTTTCTCTTTTACTCTCTCTCCCTCGCTCTCGCTCTCTCGCTCTCTCCCTCTTTCCCTCTTTCCCCTCCCTCCCCCTATCTCTCTCGCTCTCTCTCCCTCTACCAAGAGGGGATCCGGCATATGCCCATATCTGTCTGGCAGTAAATGATGACGTCTAAGGCCAGTTACATAGGCCTTCCCATCAGTACCACAGACTGACATCACTCAGAGGTGTATCCGATCTCGCTTGGCATAAGGAGGACATCACTCACAATTTTCTACTTCCTTTATCCACCATCGTTTGGATTCCATGACATCTAAACGTTCCTTCTCTGGTCTCTCAATAAGCTACATACAATGTAATGGTCAGTTAGATTCATTCTGGACAAATGCATACAGCTCAGCTCAGGAGACTGGGTAGACCAGAGAGGATACATTTTATGTCTCTATATTACTGCACTCGATGACCAAAAGACTGTACCAGACGAACAATCAAGAATCAAATATACCACACATACCACACAGCTTCAGGCATAGCTAATCAATCCAAGCCCTTCTGATCAATAACCTTATCAAATGTGCACTTACACAGCCTTCTCTCTTCCTCATGTTAACTTTTAACACCAACTGTAAAACCAATGAGAGACATAAACTCTTTATTGTTCCACAGGCTCTTGAACATGGCTTGGGTCTGTTTGTGGAGCCAGAGATCAATGATAAAGGCACTGATAGTCAGAGTGTTTTAGAACCTGCCCATTCATGTTTCATTCATATTCAATATCTCTCCTGAATTTCCATATCCTTCAAGTTATTCTCTTTGACTGGATCTGTGGGAATAGGTAGGACGGGGGTCCCAGGTGGGCTAGTGATATACTATGGCCTTTCAGACAGGCTCTGTATTTACACTCTACTCTTGTCTGCTCCTTTGTGTCTCTCTTCAGAGAGAAAGAAGAAGAGCTCTGCTACCTGAACAATGATGTGACCTTCTGCTTCAGATGATCTCCTGAGATACACTCATCTGAAGGAGACAGTCTAGTGTATAGCTAGAGGATATACTGTTGTGGAGGAAATACTGATAAAAGACACTAGGAAGGGATTGCATTTTCACCCGCTTGGACTCAGTGCCTGCCTGCCTGCCTGTCTGCCTGCCTGCCGTCACAGCCAACTGAGTTCTCTGGTTCTATGAATGAATCATCCCAGTCGTTTTTGAACGGCACTCCGCCCCGGGGCGCTATTCCATTCAGGATCATTGATAGAGTGCTTTTAATTAAGGTGGCTGGGCTACTTAGGCTGGCGGTGGAACGTTGCCGGCGGGCGATGGCAGGGCTTGCCAAGTCCAATGGAGGTATAGCATGGTACTCAGTCACTCTCATCCCCTCCCTCTGCTAGCCAGCCCTCCATTCATCCGCCTCTCAATGAGGTCCCATATGGCAAGCTGCAAAGACAAAATTGTCTATATTGTGAAAATGTATGAACACAACAAATATGTTTTTTGGTGTAGGCTTAAGGTCAGTGTAAGGGCTAGTAGATAGTTAGTTGAACATCTACAAACCACCTGTAGGGGAAATTCCAAATAAGGTGTTATCGACTGCTCTAACTCATAAATATTCATGGACATATTTTGGTAATTAATGAATGATTTAATTAATTGGCAATTTAGAGGATTGTCTCTGTTGTTGATCACTCTTCAGATATCTACTGATATCTACAGATATTTTTGCCCGCTTTGAGGACAATACAGTGCCACTGACACGGCCTGCAACGAAAGCATGCGGTCTCTCCTTCACTGCAGCCGAGGTGAGTAAGACATTTAAACGTGTTAACCCTCGCAAGGCTGCAGGCCCAGATGGCATCCCCAGCCGCGCCCTCAGAGCATGCGCAGACCAGCTGGCCGGTGTGTTTACGGACATATTCAATCAATCCCTATACCAGTCTGCTGTTCCCACATGCTTCAAGAGGGCCACCATTGTTCCTGTTCCCAAGAAAGCTAAGGTAACTGAGCTAAATGACTACCGCCCCGTAGCACTCACATCCGTCATCATGAAGTGCTTTGAGAGACTAGTCAAGGACCATATCACCTCCACCCTACCTGACACCCTAGACCCACTCCAATTTGCTTACCGCCCAAATAGGTCCACAGACGATGCAATCTCAACCACACTGCACACTGCCCTAACCCATCTGGACAAGAGGAATACCTATGTGAGAATGCTGTTCATCGACTACAGCTCGGCATTCAACACCATAGTACCCTCCAAGCTCGTCATCAAGCTCGAGACCCTGGGTCTCGACCCCGCCCTGTGCAACTGGGTACTGGACTTCCTGACGGGCCGCCCCCAGGTGGTGAGGGTAGGCAACAACATCTCCTCCCCGCTGATCCTCAACACTGGGGCCCCACAAGGTTGCGTTCTGAGCCCTCTCCTGTACTCCCTGTTCACCCACGACTGCGTGGCCACGCACGCCTCCAACTCAATCATCAAGTTTGCGGACGACACAACAGTGGTAGGCTTGATTACCAACAACGATGAGACGGCCTACAGGGAGGAGGTGAGGGCCCTCGGAGTGTGGTGTCAGGAAAACAACCTCACACTCAACGTCAACAAAACTAAGGAGATGATTGTGGACTTCAGGAAACAGCAGAGGGAACACCCCCCTATCCACATCGATGGAACAGTAGTGGAGAGGGTAGCAAGTTTTAAGTTCCTCGGCATACACATCACAGACAAACTGAATTGGTCCACTCACACAGACAGCATCGTGAAGAAGGCGCAGCAGCGCCTCTTCAACCTCAGGAGGCTGAAGAAATTCGGCTTGTCACCAAAAGCACTCACAAACTTCTACAGATGCACAATCGAGAGCATCCTGGCGGGCTGTATCACCGCCTGGTATGGCAACTGCACCGCCCTCAACCGTAAGGCTCTCCAGAGGGTAGTGAGGTCTGCACAACGCATCACCGGGGGCAAACTACCTGCCCTCCAGGACACCTACACCACCCGATGTCACAGGAAGGCCATAAAGATCATCAAGGACATCAACCACCCGAGCCACTGCCTGTTCACCCCGCTATCATCCAGAAGGCGAGGTCAGTACAGGTGCATCAAAGCTGGGACCGAGAGACTGAAAAACAGCTTCTATCTCAAGGCCATCAGACTGTTAAACAGCCACCACTAACACTGAGTGGCTGCTGCCAACACACTGACACTGACTCAACTCCAGCCACTTTAATAATGGGAATTGATGGGAAATGATGTAAATATATCACTAGCCACTTTAAACAATGCTACCTTATATAAATGTTACTTACCCTACATTATTCATCTCATACGCATACGTATATACTGTACTCTATATCATCGACGGTATCCTTATGTAATACATGTATCACTAGCCACTTTATACTATACTATGCCACTTTGTTTACATACTCATCTCATTTGTACATACTGTACCCGATACCATCTACTGTATCTTGCCTATGCTGCTCTGTACCATCACTCATTCATATATCCTTATGTACATATTCTTTATCCCCTTACACTGTGTACAAGACAGTAGTTTTGGAATTGTTAGTTAGATTACTTGTTATTACTGCATTGTCGGAACTAGAAGCACAAGCATTTCGCTACACTCGCATTAACATCTGCTAACCATGTGTATGTGACAAATAAAATTTGATTTGATTTGATTTGATTTGATACTGGAATTCAAACAAGAACCAATAAGTATCTGCTCCACTGAAGCTGAATATTCATAACTTCCCTTTCAAAGAGACTTTAAGCTTTAACAATCTATAGATGTATGGACTGTCCTTAACCTTTAACTCATTCAGCAAAGTTCCTTTTATTCCTCCGTATTCTCACACACACTCCGTCACACACACTCTGTCACACGCACTCTGTCACACACACTCTGTCACACACACATGCAAAAACACACACACAAACAGACACACACACAGACACACCATTGAACACTGCAGTGGTGCCAATGTAGTGACATTGTCTGTGACTCACCAAGCACAGTCTGAATGATGATGAGGCTCCCTCTGAGAAACAACCTACATTAATAGGATTGTTTTCTTGTCTTGCCCAAATAAGGTGGATGAATGGCAGAAAGATGGTCAGCCCTGGACTGAAGGCGTTGCCCATATAAGGTGGATGGATGGCAGTAGGATGGTCAGTCCTGGACTGAAGGTGTTGCCCATATAAGGTGGATGGATGGCAGTAGGATGGTCAGTCCTGGACTGAAGGTGTTGCCCATATAAGGTGGATGGATGGCAGTAGGATGGTCAGTCCTGGACTGAAGGTGTTGCCCATATAAGGTGGATGGATGGCAGTAGGATGGTTGGTGCTGTACTGAAGGTGTTGCCCATATAAGGTGGATGGATGGCAGTAATATGGTCAGTCCTGGACTGAAGGTGTTGCCCATATAAGGTGGATGGATGACAGTAGGATGGTCAGTCCTGGACTGAAGGTGTTGCCCATATAAGGTGGATGGATGGCAGTAGGATGGTCAGTCCTGGATTGAAGGTGTTGCCCATATAAGGTGGATGGATGGCAGTAGGATGGTCAGTCCTGGATTGAAGATGTTGCCCATATAAGGTGGATGACAGTGAGATGGTCAGTCCTGGACAGAAAGTATTGCCCATATAAGGTGGATGACAGTAGGATGGTCAGTCCTGGACTGAAGGTGTTGCCCAGATAAGGTGGATGACAGTAGGATGGTCAGTCCTGGACTGAAGGTGTTGCCCAGGTAAGGTGGATGAGAGTAGGATGGTCAGTCCTGGACAGAAAGTGTTGCCCAGATAAGGTGGATGGATGACAGTAGGATGGTCAGTCCTGGACAGAAAGTGTTGCCCATATAAGGTGTATGGGTGGCAGTAGGATGGTCCGTCCTGGACTGAAGGTGTTGCCCATATAAGGTGGATGACAGTAGGATGGTCAGTCCTGGACAGAAAGTGTTGCCCATATAAGGTGGATTACAGTAGGATGGTCAGTCCTGGACTGACGTTTTTGCCCATATAAGGAGGATGACAGTAGGATGGTCAGTCCTGGACTGACGTTTTTGCCCATATAAGGTGGATGAAAGTAGGATGGTCAGTCCTGGACTGAAGGTGTTGCCCATATCAGGTGGATGACAGTAAGATGGTCAGTCCTGGAGAGAAAGTGTTGCCCATATAAGGTGGATGACAGTAGGATGGTCAGTCCTGGACTGATGTTTTTGCCCATATAAGGTGGATGAAAGTAGGATGGTCAGTCCTGGACAGAAAGTGTTGCCCAGATAAGGTGTATGACTGTAGGATTGTCAGTTCTGGGCTGAAGGTGTTGCCCAGATAAGGTGGATGACAGTAGGATGGTCAGTCCTGGAATGAAGGTGTTGCCCATATAAGGTGGACGGATGACAGTAGGATGGTCAGTCCTGGACTGATGGTGTGCCCATATAAGGTGGATGACAGTAGGATGGTCAGTCCTGGACTGAAGGTGTTTCCCATATAAGGTGGACGGATGACAGTAGGATGGTCAGTCCTGGACTGAACGTGTGCCCATATAAGGTGGACGGATGACAGTAGGATGGTCAGTCCTGGACTGAAGGTGTTGCCCATATAAGCTGGACGGATGACAGTAGGATGGTCAGTCCTGGACTGAAGGTGTTGCCCATATAAGGTGGATGGATGACAGTAGGATGGTCAGTCCTGGACTGAAGGTGTTGCCCATATAAGGTGGATGACAGTAGGATGGTCAGTCCTGGACATATAAGGAGGATGAAGTGTTGCCGTTTTTGCCCATATAAGGTGGATGACAGTAGGATGGTCTGTCCTGGACTGAAGGTGTTGCCCATATAAGGTCGATGACAGTAAGATGGTCAGTTCTGGAGAGAAAGTGTTGCCCATATAAGGTGGATGACAGTAGGATGGTCAGTCCTGGACTGATGTTTTTGCCCATATAAGGTGGATGAAAGTAGGATGGTCAGTCCTGGACAGAAAGTGTTGCCCAGATAAGGTGGATGACAGTAGGATAGTCAGTTCTGGGCTGAAGGTGTTGCCCAGATAAGGTGGATGACAGTAGAATGGTCTGTCCTGGACTGAAGGTGTTGCCCATATCAGGTGGATGACAGTAAGATGGTCAGTCCTGGAGAGAAAGTGTTGCCCATATAAGGTGGATGACAGTAGGATGGTCAGGCCTGGACTGATGTTTTTGCCCATATAAGGTGGATGAAAGTAGGATGGTCAGTCCTGGACAGAAAGAGTTGCCCAGATAAGGTGTATGACTGTAGGATTGTCAGTTCTGGGCTGAAGGTGTTGCCCAGATAAGGTGGATGACAGTAGGATGGTCAGTCCTGGACTGAAGGTGTTGCCCAGATAAGGTGGATGACAGTAGGATGGTCAGTCCTGGAATGAAGGTGTTGCCCATATAAGGTGGACGGATGACAGTAGGATGGTCAGTCCTGGACTGATGGTGTGCCGATATAAGGTGGATGACAGTAGAATGGTCAGTCCTGGACTGACGTTTTTGCCCATTTAAGGTGGATGGCAGTAGGATGGTCAGTCCTGGACTGAAGGTGTTGCCCATATAAGGTGGACGGATGACAGTAGGATGGTCAGTCCTGGACTGAAGGTGTGCCCATATAAGGTGGACGGATGATAGTAGGATGGTCAGTCCTGGACTGAAGGTGTGCCCATGTAAGGTGGATGACAGTAGAATGGTCAGTGGATGCCCATATAAGGTGGATGACAGTAGGATGGTCAGTCCTGGACTGAAGGTGTTGCCCAGATAAGGTGGATGACAGTAGGATGGTCAGTCCTGGACAGAAAGTGTTGCCCAGATAAGGTGGATGACAGTAGGATGGTCAGTCCTGGACTGAAGTTGTTGCCCATATAAGGTGGATGACAGTAGGATGGTCAGTCCTGGACAGAAAGTGTTGCCCATATAAGGTGGATGACAGTAGGATGGTCAGTCCTGGACTGACGTTTTTGCCCATATAAGGAGGATGACAGTAGGATGGTCAGTCCTGGAGAGAAAGTGTTGCCCATATAAGGTGGATGACAGTAGGATGGTCAGTCCTGGACTGATGTTTTTCCCCATATAAAGTCGATGAAAGAAGGATGGTCAGTCCTGGACAGAAAGTGTTGCCCAGATAAGGTGGATGACAGTAGGATGGTCAGTCCTGGACAGAAAGTGTTGCCCAGATAAGGTGGATGACAGTAGATGGTCAGTCCTGGACTGAAGGTTTTGCCCATATAAGGTGGATGACAGTAGGATGGTCAGTCTTGGACTGAAAGTGTTGCCCATATAAGGTGTATGGATGGCAGTAGGATGGTCAGTCCTGGACTGAAGGTGTTGCCCATATAAGGTGGATGACAGTAGGATGGTCAGTCCTGGACAGAGTCTTGCCCAGATAATCTGGATGACAGTAGGATGGTCAGTCCTGGACTGAAGTTGTTGCCCATATAAGGTGGATGACAGTAGGATGGTCAGTCCTCGACAGAAAGTGTTGCCCATATAAGGTGGATGACAGTGGATGTTCAGTCCTGGACAGAAAGTGTTGCCCATATAAGGTGGATGACAGTAGGATGGTCAGTCCTGGACAGAAAGTGTTGCCCATATAAGGTGGATGACAGTAGGATGGTCAGTCTTGGACAGAAAGTGTTGCCCATATAAGGTGGATGACAGTAGGATTGTCTGTTCTGGACTGAAGGTGTTGCCCATATAAGGTGGATGACAGTTAGATGGTCAGTCCTGGAGAGAAAGTGTTGCCCATATAAGGTGGATTACAGTAGGATGGTCAGTCCTGGAGAGAAAGTGTTGCCCAGATAAGGTGGATGACAGTAGGATGGTCAGTCCTGGAGAGAAAGTGTTGCCCATATAAGGTGGATGACAGTAGGATGGTCAGTCCTGGACTGAAGGTGTTGCCCATATAAGGTGGATGGATGACAGTAGATTGGTCAGTCCTGGAATGAAGGTGTTGCCCATATAATGTGGATGACAGTAAGATGGTCAGTCCTGGACAGAAAGTGTTGCCAAGATTAGGTGGATGACAGTAGGATTGTCAGTTCTGGACTGAAGGTGTTGCCCATATAAGCTGGATGACAGTAGGATGGTCAGTCCTGGACTGAAGGTGTTGCCCAGATAAGGTGGATGACAGTAAGATGGTCAGTCCTGGAGAGAAAGTGTTGCCCATATAAGGCTGATGACAGTAGGATGGTCAGTCCTGGACAGAAAGTGTTGCCCAGATAAGGTGGATGACAGTAGGATGGTCAGTCCTGGACTGAAAGTGTTGCCCATATAAGGTGGATGGATGGCAGTAGGATCAATCCTGGACTGAAGGTGTTGCCCATATAAGGTGGATGGATGACAGTAGGATGGTCAGTCCTTGGACTGAAGGTGTTGCCTATATAATGTGGATGACAGTAAGATGGTTAGTCCTGGACAGAAAGTGTTGCCCAGATAAGGTGGATGACAGTAGGATGGTCAGTCCTGGACAGAAAGTGTTGCCCATATAAGGTGGATGACAGTAGGATGGTCAGTCCTGGACTGACAGGTGTTGCCCATATCAGGTGGATGACAGTAAGATGGTCAGTCCTGGAGAGAAAGTGTTGCCCAAATAAGGTGGATGACAGTAGGATGGTCAGTCCTGGACTGACATTTTTGCCCCTATATGGAGGATGACAGTAGGATGGTCAGTCCTGGACAGAAAGTGAAATGAATAGGTGAAATAAGTGAAATTGTTCAAGACTGAAACTGAAAAAACTCAAAACTATTGCTTGAAGATTATACCCTGCCTTCAGAAAGTAATCATACCTCTTGACTGGTTCCACATTTTGTTGTGTTACAACCTAAATTCCAAATTGTTTAAACTTTTTTCTTTCTCACCTATCTACACACAATACCCCATTATGACAAAATGAAAATATGTTTTTCAATACTTTGCAGAAGCCCATTTTACTTGTGTGAGTCTTTCTGGGTAAGTCTCTGAGAGCTTTCCACACCTAGATTGTGCAACATTTTTGCCCATTATTCTTTTAAGTTCTTCAAGCTCTGTCAAATTGGTTGTTGATCGTTGCTAGACTACCATTTTCAGGTCTTTTTTTCAAGTAGATTTATGTCAAAACTGTAACTCGACCACTCAGGAACATTCATTGTCTTCTTGGTAAGCAACTCCAGTGTAGATTTGGAGTTGTGTTATTGTCTTGCTGAAAGCATACTGAACCAGATTTTCGTCTAGGATTTAGCTTGTGCTTAGGTTTATTCCACATATTTTTTATCCTGAAAAACTCTCCACCCTTAACAATTACCGGCATACATACCCATGACATGATGCAGCAACTACTATGCTTGAAAATATGGAGCGTGGTACTCAGTAATGTGTTTTATTGGATTTTCCTCTAACATAACACTTTGTATTCAGGACAAAAAGTGAATTGCTTTGCCAAATTGTTTTGCAATATTGCTTTAGTGCCTTGTTGCATGTTTTGGAATATGTTTTATTCTGTACAGGTTTCCTTCTTTTCACTCTTTCAATTAGGTTAGTATTGTGGAGTAACTACAATGTTGTTGATCTATCCTCAGTTTTCTCCTATCACAGCCATTAAACTCTGTAACTATTTTAGAGTCCCTATTGGCCTAATGGTGAAATCCCTAAGCAGTTTCCTTCCTCTCCAGCAACTGAGCTAGGAAGGGTCTTTGTGGTTGAATCTGTGTTTGAAATGCACTGCTTGACTGTGATAATTATACTGTATATATGTGCCCTCGGTCCTTTTCGGTTATTGTTACCATGTCCGTTGGACTTGTGAGTACCTGTGCTGTTGTATCGGCTTCTATGCTACATGTTATTGTGCACTTGTTTTACGGGTCTCTTCCCGTGTATTATTTAGAGGTTTACACATCGCTCTTTTGTTTGGGTGGAGAAAATAAAAAACCCTATTACATATTCCTGCACTTGTCCTATCATTATACAGCGTGACAGAACCACTGCAATGTGGTCTGACCTCCAGTCTGGTATAGTTGGTCACCTTGTGAATATGAACATTGATTCATGTTAACAAAAGCCTTATAATCCCTTTGTGACAGTGACACCGTTCTGTTTGAACGAAGCCCAGTCATTGATAACCTCACTCAATGTCATTATTCTACACAATCCCAATTAACCAAGTGACAGAAGAGACCATGTACATGAATAGAGCACAGTATCCTTCACCGTGACCTAAGGCTGCATCCAAAATGACACTAAGTGGTGCACTATATAGTGAATAGGTTGCCCTTTCGGACACAACACTAGTTATCATGGATACATTCATCTGAATCTGTTTCAATTTCCACATGTCATGTGATAAAAACCCAGGATAAACACAGACATGCATTAATCTAACATCAACGGTTTGACATTTGAGAGTCATTATTTCTACCATTGATAGAGCCTACACTTTCTCATGCTGTTTTGAACCTCTAATGCTGTAGGGATAATACGGAAGGGAGTGGTTTGTGGCACACACCAGTGGAGGCTGGTAGGAGGAGCTATAGGAGGACGGGCTCATTGTAATGTCTGTAATGGAATAAATGGAACGTTATCAAACACATCCAACACATGGAAACCACATGTTTGACTCCATTCCATTTTAGCCATTTCAATGAGCTGGTCCTCCTACAGCTCCTCCCACCAGCCTCCACTGATGTCAGCTCATACCGCAGTTACACCTCCAACACCATCAAAACATCTGCTATGTGGATGTCGGCCAACGCTGGTTAACGTCTTTTTGGACAGAATAATGTTGTTTCTCTCATATTTTATGTGCTGATTCACTTTAACCTCACATATTCAGAATTCACTCTGCTTTGCCAAACAATTGCATGTATCACTGTGGGATATGTAAAATTGTCCACACACAATCAGACTATCCTTTACTCTTACTATCTGTTTATCTATCTGCAGCAGGCTGACTTGTTCATTACACATTTTATGCACCACATAATGACTCGCAATTCAAATCCACTGACACTTTCAGTAAGGTACAAAAACCACAATATGATCCGGGCCAAGAGACACATTATCCTGTTTTATATGTTTTAGGATTCCTTGTTGTGGGAAAGTCTCTGTCTCTAAAAGGAGAGAGAGAGGGAGAGGATAGAAGAGGAAAATGGGAGAAAGAGAGAGAGAATGAGAGGGAAAGAGAGAAAACGTTATTTTGTATAGTAAAAGCCCAAACAGAAACATCATATGCTTTTTCAAAAAGATTTTCTGACACGGGACTTGATGACAGTTGGTTGTGATCCTGTAATCTCAGAGTTCCATACAGCCCTGTGTTACGTTATCAGATGGAGATAGTAGTGACATGTTGAGTGATACCTGCTGGGAATCAAGCTTGATTCTATTATCTACATGGTGGTGACATAGAGCCTCACCCCGGTCACCTGCCATGCCATGCTGTGTCATATCATGCCATCATATCTCTACAGCTTTTTATATAATTAGCATAGCTATATCTGTTTCTCTCTGCCTCTCCACCCTGCTAACCTCCCCTTTATCTTCCTTGTCCACCCTGTCTACACTCCACCCCTCCTCTATCTACACCTTTACTCCCTCTACCTCCTTTTACCTCTCTCTACCTCCCTCTTACCTCTCACATCTCTCCAGCTACCTCACATCTCGCCATGTACCGCCCACCTCTCCCCTTCTACCTCTGCCTTTTATCTTCCTTCTTTACTCCCATAGCTCCCAGGGCTCTCCTCACATTCTTCCTCTACAGCAGCACGCCCACCTCTCACTCCTTCTCTCACTTGCTCCCTCTCCTCGTTTCTCTTTCATATTCTCTTTCACTCAGTCTCCATCTTCCATTGTCTCTCCCACAGAATACCTGCTTCTTCTGATTTAAGAGCCCTTTCCCCTTCCTCCCCCTCCCTCTCCCTCTCTCCGTCCCTCTCTCTTTTTCCCTTCTTCTCTCTCTCCTCAGTACCTCTCCTCTTCCCACTTTTAATTCGATAAGCAGTCCTAGTTGTGAGGATGATTAAAATCCATCTAAAGTGTCTTGGTGACTACAGATACAGTGGCAGCACAGATAATGTCATTAATATTAGCAGCAGCGTAAATCCATCCACCATAACTTTGTCTTCAGACCCGCCACTGCTGATGAACTAATCCTGATCCATAAATGTAATATTTGTTATTTATAAATTGAACGTTTTAGTAATATATGCATGTGATCTAATGACAGGCACAATGTGACGAGGCAAAAGGTCAAATTTCAAAAAGAGGAGTAGATTCAGGTGTCATTAGAACACATCCTATAGGTTGGATCACTGTAAAATGTCCACATTTTGACTGGGTCAATCCTAAAGTACTCATTGTAAATTATGCACATCATCATTGTATCTCTGTCAAGGCTATTTGTATTGTGGTGTATGTGTTATAAATGTACACATCCCACTATGTGATTGATGGTGACAGTGTGACCTATTAGATCATCCGTAGACTATATATACTGTACATGACAGTGACATTATATATATATGCATCGTGACTGAAAGACACCTTGTGTTATTTATTGGTCAAATTAAAATGAGCAATTTTCCATTAACAACATGTTTAAATAAAAGGAGCCCGTTGTGGCTGGGAGAAAGGCACTTGAGTTGTCAAGCACTCGGTGAGCTGCGTGGACACTGTGAACTGTGTGTTGTCAGTGTCAGTGCATCTCTCTCTTCACATCCAACACCTTTCTGCTAAACAAGCCAAGCTTTGTAATGAAAATCAGCTGGCTCCTTTCTGTCTCTGTGGGGTCAGACACCTGTTTAATTCTATTCTATTTCAGTTTAAGGGCTTTATTGGCATGGGAAACATGTTCAAATTGCCAAAGAAAGTGAACTAGATAATAAACAAAAGTGAAATAAACAATAAAAATGAACAATAAACATTACACTCACAAAAGTTCCAAAAATAATAAAGACATTACAAATGTCATATTATGTGCAAATAGTTCAATTACAAAATGGAAAATAAATAAAACATAAATATGTGTTGTATTTACAATGGTGTTTGTTCTTCACTGGTTGCCCTTTTCTCGTGGCAACAGGTCACAAATCTTGCTGCTGTGATGGCACACTGTGGAATTTCACCCAGTAGATATGGCAGTTTATCAAAATTGGGTTTGTATTTGAATTCTTTGTGGGTCTGTGTAATCTGAGGGAAATATGTGTCTCTAATATGGTCATACATTTGGCCGGAGGTTAGGAAGTGCCGCTCAGTTTCCAGCTCCTTTTGTGGGCAGTACATATAGCCTGTCTTCTCTTGAGAGCCAGGTCTGTCTACGGCAGCCGTTCTGAATAGCAAGGCTATGCTCACTGAGTCTCTCACTGAGTCTCTCACTGAGTCTCTCACTGAGTCTCTCACTGAGTCTCTCACTGAGTCAAAGCTTTCCTTCACAGTGGCCACTGTGTACTCTCTGTTTAGGGCCAAATAGCATTCTAGTTTGCTCTGTTTTTTTGCTGATTCTTTATGTGTCCTGAACCATTGTCAAATAGCCTATATCTGGGTAGAGACAAAGATAACACACACTTCTGAGAGAAGCCTATAGTGCCTATAGGGGAACCTTGTCTGTGTGCTTTTAGAGAAGGGGTTATGGATATTTGTTTTTTAAATGACTAAATGGTTATGGATCACTACAAATGAGGTCACTACAAATGAGGTTCTGTATCTAAGAGAAAAACATTTTTATTTTCTCATCATGCAACACATTAAATTCTAATAAGAATGACACCACTTTTAGGACCGCTTAGCAATTATAATGATTCAATTTCCAATGATTAATTTTTAGAAAAGTGACTTTCAGAATCCAAACTACTGTCAATGTGAAGAAAAACATGTTCCACTGATGAGTAAGGTGCAAATCAACTTTCTTTTTATGTTGAATTTTTGCTTTGGCGTAGGACAGGTCTTAAAGACTTACGTGAAACCTTCAACTTCAGTGCGTCATCAGACTCACTTACATCCTTCGCTTCACTTGGACAGTCCGATTACAACGGGAACAATACACTGAGTGCCAAGGAGGGTCATAGGGGAACGTTTGAAAGTAATATTGACCATATGCAAAATATCACAACGGATATTAGTCATCACACAGCTCCGAGGAAGTACCTGTCAAGTAAATGTACTTGCTTAATTGATATAAAGCGAATTAGATACCTGTCACCCTTCTATCCCTTGCTATATAACCTAGTGCAGTACTACCGTGTGGTCACAAAGACACAACAGGACCAAAGTGAAGGCATTAAAGAGCAGCAGAGCTCGCTTACTGGAGCAGAGATAGAACTGAGGCGAGGTTACAACCAAGGAGGGAACATATCATTTTTGCGCACGCTTGAGGCACTTATATGGAGAGAAGATACCAATTTCCGCAGGTGTCAACATCGAGCTCTCAAAAGTCATAGAGAGTGGCTAAAAAACATTTAAACTCAGTTTACAAGTGCCCGAACAGCCTATTTCTACTTTTGAAAATCGAAACAAACGAAGAAAGACTTAAACGGCTGAAGAGTTGCACGCAACAGATTGCTGCATCATGAAATTACTGCTACCGCTTGTGATAGCTTTTCTTGCTATCGCCCAAGTTTTTTGTGAAGAAATTGGTCCAAAGGAAGATCTTGATTATTGGATGAACGATCAAATTACGGTAGGCATTAATGATTTGATGTAAGACAAGAAAATATGTTAGGACAATTGTTTGTTAGAATCGCCTTGTAAAAAATTGACATGGGAAAATGTAGGATTGCTTAACTATGGGGAAAATACGTTTTTAATTGGATGGCACAGCCTTGTGTTTTGTTTCATCAAAATGATTGAATGGAATTTCAACCAATTTCTATAAAATAAAATAAAATGTAAAATATTTATATGCTTTTATAAAATAAGTCACCTGTTTGGAGAGTTTGGTCATGCGTAATTACGCATGTATACAGACAAAACATCAAACATTCTACCAGCAACACAAATTCTATGTCCGTGAAAGATGTATTATGATTCAATGGGGATAAAGTATGAGCTCTTAGCTCAGTGTGCTTCCACCATTACCTTAGTCCCAGAATGAAGCTCTATTCACATGTAGCGCACGTTCTTCCTCTGACATTGCGGGTTGGGCGCCTGCCAAGTCTCCGGGCGGGGCTCTTATTTCTCATCATCTGCAGTCGGTTTGGGAACATTCAGCAGATTACGCAAAGCGTTTTAACGAGGCGGGAGGGCTATACAATAGGGAAGGAACCAACGGAATTGGTTAATTGATGGGCACTTTAATGTGCATGGTCCATTAGCCATAGAGGCGGTTGGACTACTACTTAGACTAATGCTGACCTGTAGGCAACCCCGTCAGATACAAATAGGTCGGATATAAAAGTTCACACGGGGGTGTCTTTACTGTTTTATATTGATTGCTCTGCGAGATTAAATCTAGTGCTATACAAGTGTACAATATTTTACGTAAAGGTATAGGTTGGAAGGCAATAAGGAAGTCAGTTTCCCCACCCCTCGTCCTATCTCCTTCTCTGGTGTCTAATGTTCCATTAATTAGATTTTCTCCCTCGTGCAGGACGAGTGGCTGTCATCTGACCCATTCGGAGAGATACTGCGGAGAATGACGCGGAAACCGAGGCCGCATCAGTTCTTTGGCCTAATGGGGAAACGCTCCTCCGGTAAGACTGTGCTTCCTCGCGCCTCGCCCTGTCCTCACCCTTCACGCTCTTGAAGGCACTTTCCCGTTTATTGAAATTAAATGCCAATATTGATATGCATTATTAATGCCTTTAATAATTACATATTGTATATCAATATATTTATGCACGTTTTGTAGCGTATTCATACATTCTTGAATTAGATAATTATAGGCCTACATTGACTGAAGTCCCCCCTTTATTCCAACAGCAAATCCACAGATAACCCGAAAAAGTAAGTGAAAAACGTATTAATAATTACTTAATTCATCTTTTAAATTAATCTTGGAGAACATTTCCCAGGAAATGTTGCAATTGTCCATGCATACCAACAAATTAAGCCATGATTTAGTTATAATTCGTTTTTCTGACATTATGTTACAAATGGACAGGGACTGTGTGGGCAGTGTGTAAGGCAGGCAGGGGAAGCCAATCAGAACATTTGGCAAAGTTGGGGAAAATCTATTGTGACATCAACCCAAGTGATGATGGCTTTATTTGCACATGGGCCAGGTGGACCATGTGACAAGTGATGAAGTGTGATGAGTTAACTCCATGAGTAGGGGGGATTAGGGATGACACAGGTCCTTCACCTGTATTTCACCTGTATTTCACCAGTACTTCACCTGTACTTCACCAGTACTTCACCTGTACTTCACCTGTATTTCACCTGTACTTCACCTGTATTTCACCAGTACTTCACCTGTATTTCACCAGTACTTCACCTGTACTTCACCTGTATTTCACCAGTACTTCACCTGTATTTCACCAGTACTTCACCAGTACTTCACCTGTATTTCACCAGTACTTCACCTGTATTTCACCAGTACTTCACCTGTACTTCACCTGTATTTCACCAGTACTTCACCTGTACTTAACCTGTATTTCACCAGTACTTCACCTGTATTTCACCAGTACTTCACCTGTACTTCACCTGTATTTCACCTGTACTTAACCTGTATTTCACCAGTACTTCACCTGTATTTCACCAGTACTTCACCTGTATTTCACCAGTACTTCACCTGTACTTCACCTGTACTTCACCTGTATTTCACCAGTACTCCTATGTGGGCGAGAGGAGTCGTGCTAACCAGAGGGGTGACATGATGTGAGAGGTGGGGTGAGAGGGGTGTGAGGGAGAAGACAGGCTGGTGTCACATATCCAGTGCCATAGGCCAACAGGTCCTCATTATCATTCATGGGAGGGAGAACACAAACCACATGTTGCCCAGCAGCAAAAAAACTAACAAAATGCAGGGGTTGAATAATTATATTTATTTTTGCATAATGGTAAATAAAAGTAGATAGAGAGAGAGAGACCGGAAAATAAACCTGACAAATGTTTTAATTAAATCACAACCCACACAGCTAACAGGTCGTTTGATGGGATTTTAGGATGCAGTAGGTGGTAGTCTTAGTTCTGCCTTGAAGACAACTCTAGTCCCTCGCTAGGATACATAGTCTTAATTCTGCCATGAAGACCCCTCGCTATGTCTCCCCTCTGTTCAGTCATTGAGGCATTTCCTTAATGACTCCCCCACTCAGCGATATGAGGCAGCAAGTACGTCATAAATACGTGTAGACCAACGTGTTGCCGGAGCCTTGATGCAGGCATGACTATGTCAGTCATTACAGGCAAAGAGAGAGAGAGTGAAGGAGAGAGAGAGAGTGAGAGAGAGAGAGAGAGTGAAGGAGAGAGAGAGAGAGAGTGAAGGAGAGAGAGAGTGAAGGAGAGAGATAGAGAGAGTGAAGGAGAGAGATGGGGAGAGAGAGGGTGGGAGAGAAAGGGGGAGAGAGAGGAAGAGAGCGAGTGCTTCGATCAATGCCCCAAGGACATTTAGGCGTTCAATTATATTGGTTACGCTGATGATGGAAAGATGGACCCGAGCAGCTCACCCTTCCATTGACACAAACCTATAATATAATATATACATTGTACAGTGTGCATATATATAAATATAATATGATCTATACCTTTTAAGATATATATAGTATGTTACACACAGCAAGGGGCCAAGCACTTATGATGTCCGGAGGGACAATTGAGAAGTGACTCATGACTAGACCACCAATGGAAGATGCACATGATGCCATCGTCCCTTTATGATCGTCATGATTCCCATATTTCTGATGGGAATATTGAAGCATTTAAGTAAATTGATCACATTTGAGTTTACCCCACTTAATTTGAATGAGTATGATGGGTGTGTTGACAGATAGGGTATCCCAGGGGTCTCACGCAGAGTTTTATAACCCCACTACTCCCCCGTCTCCCCTACATCCTCCCCCGTATCCCCATTCCCTCCACCCTTATATTATATTCCATTAGGGGGATTGACAGAGGCTGACAGAGACAACAGTCAGTCTGGGACGCAAATGTCCCCTCAGTACGTACATCCTATCCCTGCCCTCTTAGGAAAAAATCTCCAATCACAACCCTTCATTCCAAAACCTGTGGGTGGGCGCCGCTCTATCCCTCAGTCACTAGGGCAAGGGGATGGAGTCCGTCAGTCAATTTGTACGATACTAGAGATCAGTAGGAGAGGTCACACTCTGCCACCATCGAGGTTATACACCAGGCATTGCATCGCTAACAAAAAATTATGGGTCCCACTATATTTTGATAGTCCCATATAGATGATCTACACATGGTCATACTATCAACACACTATCTGTTGATAAGCAACTGCTTGCTAAGGTAACGGTTAGGTTTAGAATAAGGGTAAGGGTTAAGGTTAGGGCTAGGTTTAGTTTAGGGTGTAAATAATAATGGCAGTTATTGGAAGAACTCACACCTTTTTGTTCAGCACACTAGTCACTGCATCACTCACTGTCTGTAATTGCAGTGACAATGGTTTTAACTGTTACAGGAAGAAACTCACACCTTTTTCTCCTCTCTTATCTTCTCTTTCAGGGCATAAAATTAACTCCTTTGTTGGACTGATGGGTAAGAGGAGCCAAGAGAAACCAGGTAAGGGCCTCATATGAGCTTTTTACACGACTGATCGAACCGAGCTGTTCTTAGGGTGGCAGGGTAGCCGAGTGGTTAGAGCGTTGGAAGGTTGCAAGTTCAAATCCCCGAGCTGACAAGGTACAAATCTGTCGTTCTGCCCCTGAACAGGCAGTTAACCCACTGCTCCTAGGCCGTCATTGAAAATAAGAATTTGTTCTTCACTCTCTCTCTCCTTCACTCTCTCTCTCTCTGACTTGCCTAGTTAAATAAAGGTAACATTTAAAAATGTAAAAAATTAGCTGGCCTGGTTACAAATCCACAATAATTGCTGGATCTGTGCTTAAAATGACAATCTGAAAAGAAACTGTGCTGTGTTATTTACAAGCTTTCTCTTCAACTACAGATTCATATGAGTGGAACGCACTACAGAACTACGACAAGCGCCGCTAACCGGTTGGTCTTTCTTCAGTCCTCTGCTATTGGTCCGCTTCTCATCCAGTCATTCCTACAGACAAATGGAAGGGGTGTCTGATGCCGAGTTTTGTTTTCTGCAAAATATGGATATTTAGTCAAAGTTATTGTAAGTTAGCATAATAAAATGTCTTGTTTTCACATCGTGGTTTTGTAGCTGTATTGTACCTGACAGTGCCAATTTCATTTGTCCAGGAAGAAGGGAGCTCAAAGGAGGGCAGGAGTGTGATCTAAAGAGGGTTACAAAATGACGGTCGTTTTCCCCAAAATTCACAGGTTTTCCGGAAATCCCGGTTTTAAGATTAAAACAGAAGGGAAATCGTAAACCAGAAATTCTCAGATTCTGGGAAATCCTGGGACATTTGGGAAAGTTTGCGGAATTTTGCCACGCGCGGTGTGATCTGGTACTCCTACCGTACTTTACAGAAACATAATGTTATTTAATGTATGTCACAGTATTAGTGCCATCAGCATAACATATGTTCCAGAGAATGCTATTGTCGTGGAACATCAAAGCAAAGCTCTACCCCAGGGTATGTAGAACATTGCACTGCCAAGCCCACTGTCTAGTGCCTCATAAATGATTGTGCTGTAAATCAACTACACACTCTGGTACATGCTGCTCTATCAGAGCACGCTCTCGTTTAAATTGACTGTAAATCAAACTGTCATGTTTATAAAACCAAGATGTATGGTATGATATGACAGAATACTTGTGTGTGATTATGGCTTGATATATTAAAACTATTTTCTTTATTGGTGGAACGTGAATTTCTTATTTTCACCGATAGGAATATGCTGTGAAAGCGAAGAAAGGCAATTGTTCAACGGATGTAGATATCGTGGAGTGGTGCACCCTCTGAGGGACAAAGAAAGTAGCACACAGAGTTGTAAAATTGGGCAACCCCTCCCTCTCACACTGAAGAACAGACAGTACACACATCCAGGTACTTTCCACAGGTGATGGAGTTGTAGGCAAACTCATGGAAAACAGAAAGCAAAACGCTGCACACTGCCGCTCATGCTCCCAGGTGATATTTATTTACGTTTGCACCCTTAGGTTTTCATCAGGCATCCATATCCCAGGTGGGGGTGGAAGGTCCTATATATAGAGGCAGTACCCAGTGACATTACTTCCTGAAATAGGAGGTAAAAAATGTATGACATAGTTTCACAATATTAACATTCAATGTATCAAAATATATGATCATACACAGGGAATGTGATCAATATTTACAGTAATATACATACACATACAATATTCAACAATGATTTTTTTTAAACAATTTGGACATATTGAAACTATAAAAACGGTTTCAAGTCAAACTTCTCGTTAAGGCCAAGAGCCTGTGTGTTGAGCCTGTGTGTTGAGCCTGTGGATCCAGAAAGATTCCATTTGAAGAAGTTTCCTCTCAATGTCCCCTCCCCTGCATGACACCTTGACCATTTCTATTCCAATGTATCTCAGAGAACTAATAGGAAGTCCAGCTTGTACAAAATGAGCAGCAACAGGATGTTTTATCTCACCTGTCCGTATATTGCTGCAGTGCTCACTGGTCCGTGTCTTAAGGCTTCTATGGGGTTTCCCTGTGTAAGACGGGCCACAAGGACAGCAAAGCTGTCAAGGCAAAGGGTGGCTACTTTGAAGAATCTCAAATATAAAATATATTTTGATTTGTTTAACACTTTTTTGGTTACTAAACAATTCCATATGTTATTTCATTGTTTTGATGTCTCCACTATTATTTTACAATGTAGAAAATAGTAATAAAATAACGAAAAACACTGGAATGAGTAGGTGTCCAAACTTTTGACTGGTACTGTATAAATGTTTTACTTTCTGTTTCAGGAAGTGATGTCACTGAGTACTGTCCCTATGTATAGGACCTTCCACCACCACCTGGGATATGGATGCTTGATATCACCTGGGAGCATGAGCAGCAGTGTGCAGTGTTTTCCTTTCTGTTTTCCATATTAGGATACCCATAGTACTTAGAATGCATTCCCAATATATTGCGTTATACTTAAGTTGTATGTTAGTGCGGATATTGTAATGCAAACTCATGAATATCATGACCACACACACAACAAAAAAACACATCAGATAGATATTGTCAAGGGTATGGGGCACTTTTTATATCAGTAGTGGTTAGGATGAAATACAGTAGACAGACATAGCATTATGTACATAACTTTAGACATCTAATGCTGTAGTTCCATCAGTCTAGAATCTAGATGGATCGTAGTTGAGAAAACAAAGTGCAATCAAATGCACCATGGTTAGCATCTAACTTCCAGTGTGTCTTTTGGTTTCACTATTTTCCTTAAGTAATGTAACCCATTATACGAGTCTGTCTCAAGTATGTTTCGTCTTCAATTGAATCATGTTGTTCCCAGCTTGACATTCAATCTGTAACACATTCTATTGTTATCTCAAGACACACTCACGCAAGAACCCTCACATAAATACAAAAACACACATCCACGCACACACTTTATTGTGGTTTATAGACCACTATTACACCATGTCATGGCCTTTGCTCTGATTAGGATAATCAGGGGGGGGGGGGGTGAAAACATGTTGTTATGATTATGGCCCAATAGTCAAGCTTTTTATAGTTGCTTCAATAAAATACTACTTTTTTTATGGTGAGTGAGTGTTGAGCATTATCCTTTTCAATAAGAAATGTTCAAAGAAAGATAACCTTGGGGATTGATCAAGGCATCAAAGCATTACAAAGTTCCATCATAATTCTGTTCTGACATTTAAAATGTTTAAGAGACATGAGTTGAATTGGGATACTTCTCTTTATCATGTTGGGTAAAGAACAGGAGAATGTCTATACCAGTGGAGGCTCCTCAGAGGCGGAAGGGGAGAACCATCCTCAGTGAATTTCATTTTTTTTTTTAAGTAAAACTTTTTAAAGTAATTATTTTTTAGATGAAACAATACTATAATAAATATAATCACGTCACCAAATAATTGATTAAAACACTATTTTGCAAAGAAGGTCTACAGTAGACTCAGCAGCACTCTGTAGGGTAGCACCAAGGTGTAGCAGGAGGACAGCTAACTTCAGTCCTCCTCTGGGTACATCGACTTAAAAAGAAAACCTAGGAGGCTCATGGTTCTCAACCCCTTCCATAGACTTACACAGTAATTATAACAACCTCTGGAGGATGTCCTCCTACCTATCAGAGCTCTTGCAGCAATGGGGATCCATAATCAATACAAATACAAAATGACATGTTGTCCACCCAATCAAAGGATCAGATAATTAAACTAGTACTGAAAGCATAAGCTATAGCTAGCTAGCACTGCAGTGCATGTGGTGCATAGTTGACTCAAAGAGAAAGACAATAGTTGAACAGTTTAACAAATTAATTTCTTCCATTTGCAGGAGAAGCAAGAGAGAAGTGTATATAGAGAGAGATTGTTGTTTTTTTTAGCTAGTAAATGCAGCTAGCTAGTTTAGCCTACTGAAACACTCCGCCCAAACAGCAGGATGCTATGTTAGTCATAGCTGGCAAGCTATCTAACACAACACTGGAACTCTTCCAAGTCAAGGTAAGCTTGTGGTTTTATTAAATTATTGCCCCCGGGGCCTGATGGTGTAACTGCTTACTGACTATACACTGTAAAGTTACTGCATGATTGTAGTGGGTTTACTAACGCATTAGTTCTATTAGCCATGTTGACTAGGACGTTACTTTAGCTAATATGGTGACAAAGATGCAGGCTGTGTGTGGTGGTTTGGCTTGGAACGTTTTTTTTGCCTGATCACATACAGCTGATGTGTTGAGCATTGAAGTCCACAAGCGACAGGAAGAGGTAAGAGGAGGAGCGCGCAGATGCGAGAAGAAATACAACGTGGCTGTGTGTTTACGCGTGATCAGCGGTATATTCATTCCGCGGATTCTGTTGAAACGCGTTTCTTAAAAAGTAAGCAAACGGAACAAAACGGGGAGAAACAGAGTTGTGTCATTGTTAGACATCGCAAGTGTCACTGATAGTGACAGTCCATATGAGACCCAGGCCATGCAGGGTGTTACCCTCCAGTCTAGGCGGGGGCGCTGTTTCAACTGTTGGACCAATGATTACGTCCTATATCAGCTAGATGCAGGACAGTGTGTGCAAGGCGGTATTGAATGTCACCGTCTGTCACCTCAAATATATGTCTCTGGACCTGTGTTAAGCTACGTTATAAACGTTAATTCATAGGCTAGGTTGTAGCAGCCTCATGATGGGTATAGGGAAAATATGAGAAGCACGTAGTAGTCTGAACCTATCGCTGTTACATTGAACTGGCTGAATGGAATATGAATGACAGTTATCCAACATGCTGAAATAGAACGGCACTGACCGCAACTGATCTATACCTAAAAGCTATCCGGTCTATTGTCTCCTGTGACATAATCAAGACATCGGAATTGAACCTATTACAGCCTGCTCCCTGTCTGGGTAAGAGGCAAAAGGACAATTGCAGTACCGGTTATACGCATCTAACTTAATGTAAATGACAGAAAAAAGCACTCATTAGGAACAGTTAAATATCATGTTAAGGTTTAGCCAATGTCTGACGCTGTTAAAATATGTATGTCATTTAGATATAATAATATGTACTATGTAATCACCATATGGTACAATAATCGATGAAAGCATTACAGTAGTGCTACTGAATTCCAGATAGATGGCCTACAGCATCATTCCAGTCTTCCAACATTATCAACTATTCCTAGTGAAACAGCAGTTTCACAAATCAGTACTGACCCTGTAACTGTAATTAACACTGGTTAATTACTAGAGCTTGATGATTTTATTTTATTTATTTTTACCTTTATTTAACTAGGCAAGTCAGTTAAAAACAAATTCTTATTTTCAATGACGGCCTAGGAACAGTGGGTTAACTGCCTGTTCAGGGGCAGAACGCTCGGGGGTTTGAACTTGCAACCTTCCGATTACTAGTCCAACGATCTAACCACTAGGCTAACCTGATTCCTCCATAGAGCTGCCATAATTATCGCATAATTGTGTAACCGACAATTATGGTCAATAACGTGAAGTAAAAAATAGTCTTAATAAATTCATTTTAGGAAAAGGGGGATTCAACTTTAGATTCAAGTAGAAAAAATTTACCCAATAGCAGTTTTACATGAAATGGGTAAAGTTGGTAATCATTTTATGAGCGGAACGGCACGGTTGGGAGAAGTTTCATTTCCAAAAGTTCCAAGAGGTCAAATCCATTCGTTTTTCTTTTGTCTTATCTAAAGACGCATTATGAAGCGTTACAAGGTCAAACCATTTTTAAACAAAAATTACAATAACCGTGATTATTTGCATGAAAAGTAAGCCTAATCGTTACCCAAAATTCCAGAAAAATCACAACTTTAGCATCAGACTGTTTCCAGATAGGTATGTTGTGAAGGGGAGGTGTAGTAATGGTGTGAAGATGAGGTGTAGTAATAATGGCACAAGTGATTGACAGCTGACACAGTCTACGTTCCAATATCCATACTAGCATACCACTTAGAATGCATGCCTGCTCAATAGACTGCTTCACTCTAAGTGCTACGCTAGTGAGGACACTGGAAAAGAGCCACTGTTGTTTCTGTATCACTGGTCCTTGTCAGGCTTGTAGATGGAGAGGGTTCTGGCTGAGGGGTCTGTAGCATTGATCCAGCGGGGCATCCAGTAGTGGCTGAGCCACTCAGCTTGGCCCGGGTAAAGCTTCTCAAACACCTGGCGGTAGAAGTACGCCTCTTTGGTTCTGGGAGGGAGGAACGGGAACGTCTTAGGAGACTTCTCCAGCTGGAAGTCGTTCACCTTGGAGGAGTGAAAGAAGGAGTCAGAATGTGTGTGTGGGTGTGCATACGTCATGTGCCAGCGTGCCTGTGTGTGTGTGTGTGTGTGTACATGCGAGCCTGCTGTGTGCGTATGCACGTGTGTGTGTATGACTGCGTGTATGTGTACCTTGCTTTTTTCCATTTTTACTAACGACATGCCACTGACTGAGTAAAGCCAGAGTTTCTATATATGCGGATAACTCAAAACTATACAGGTCAGCTACTACAGCGACTGCAACGCTTAAAGTGCTGCAGTTAGTTTCAGAGTGAGTAGCAAGGAATAAGTTAGCCCGAAATATTTCTAAAAATAAAAGCATTGTATTTAGAACAAAACACTCACTAAACCCTAAACCTCAACTAAATCTTGTAATAAATAATATGGAAATTGAGAAAGTTGAGATGGCTAAACTGCTTGGAGTAACACTAGAATGTAAACTGTCATGGTCAAAACATATTGATACAGTAGTAGCTAAGATGGGGAGAAGTCTGTCTATAATAAAGTGATGCTCTACCTTCTTAACAACACTATTAACAAGACAGGTCCTAAAGGCACCTAGTTTTGTTGCACCTGGACTACTGTTCAGTCGTGTGGTCAGGTGCCACAAAAAAGGAGTGTTAGGAAAATTGCAATTGGCTCTGAACAGAGCAGCACAGCTGGCCCTTGGATGTACACAAATATAATATTAATAATATGAATGTCAATCTCTCCTGGCTGAAAGTGGAGGAGAGATTGACTTCATCACTACTTTTATTTATGAGAGGTATTGATTGACAAGCTGAATGCACCAAGCTGTCTGTCTAAACTACTGGCTCACAGCTCGGACACCCATGCATACCCCACAAAACATGCCACAGTACCAAAGTCCAGAACAGACAATGGGAGGCACACAGTACTACATAGAGCCATGACACAATGGAACTCTATGCCACATCAAGAAACTGACGCAAGCAGTAAAATTAGATTTAAAAAATAAATAAATAAAAAACTGATTAAAAGGGCCTCCCGGGTGGCGCAGTGGTTAAGGGCGCTGTACTGTGCCATCAGAGTCCTTGCGTTCGCGCCCAGGCTCTGTCGTAACCGGCCGCGACCGGGAGGTCCGTGGGGCGACGCACAATTGGCCTAGCGTCGTCCGGGTTAGGGAGGGCTTGGTCGGTAGGGATGTCCTTGTCTCATCGCGCACCAGCGACTCCTGTGGCGGGCCGGGGGCAGTGCGCGCTAACCAAGGTTGCCAGGTGCATGGTGTAGCCTCCGACACATTGGTGCGGCTGGCTTCCGGGTTGGATGCGCGCTGTGTTAAGAAGCAGTGCGGCTTGGTTGGGTTGTGTATCGGAGGACGCATGACTTTCAACCTTCGTCTCTCCCGAGCCCGTACGGGAGTTGTAGCAATGAGACAAGATAGTAGCTACTACAACAATTGGATATCACAAAATTGGGGAGAAAAAAGGGTACAAATTCAACAAAAATAATAACAAAATTAAAATAAAATAAATATTTAAAAAACCCTTATGGAACAGCTGGACTGTGAAGCAACACAAACATTGGCACAGACACATGCATACACACACACGACAACACTATACATACACATGGATTTAGTAATGTAGATATGTGGTTGTGGTGGAGTAGAGACCGGAGAGAACACAGTGTGTTGTGAAATCTGTGAATGTATTGTAATGTTTGAAAATGGTATAAATTGCCTTAATTTTGCTGGACCCCAGGAAGAGTAGCTGCTGCTTTGGCAGCAGCTAATGGGGATCCATAATAAAAACAAATACAAAATACCTCAGACTCCATCTGGTCCTGCAGGCTGTTGTACCAGGACTTCTTGACAGAAGTCATTCCGTCACTGAAGGCCTCTTTACGCCGCCATAGGATCTCGTCTGGGATCAGGTTCAGACCTTTAAATGAGTCTCTGAGGAGGTGCTTCTCCACTCCATCCTGGTTACACACACATCCCTCAGTCAAACTGAACTGTGTTTGGAATTATAGCACTGGAACCCTTTACATGTTTAGAGACAGATTTTTATTGCAAGGACTCTGATTTGGATACACAACACTTACAATCACACAATACACATCTTTTCCACTTTTGCAATAATACTGATGGGTTCTGACTTCTAAACGTGAAAATATGAAATATGACACTGAGGGACAGAGAGGGCATTGAAGACCGTTTACGTTATTGTTATACATCAGGTATCCTATGGAAAGGACTTGCTACACCAGAAGGTAATGGTAATATGTAGGAGGAATGTATATGGTGGGGTCAATTAAGGATGGATATGAGCTAGGGCCTTGGAATGTTACTGAGTAAGGGAAAGGCAATCACATGGATGTGGTCATTAATAAGGGTGGAGAGCTGTGGATTAGTGAGGAATGGGGGCCGAGGTCAGGTCACATTAAGGGAGAAGGAACAGTTTATTACCCACATCACTACGCTTCCTGCCTAGCAATAAATATGTAATGTTTAGAGGGAAGGAGGATACTTCACCTAACGTAGGGTAGATATACTTGGGCTGGTGGGAACATGGCTTTGTCTGTTCAGCTGTCTGACCCATTGGGCGAATAAACTTGGTTTGAGCTTTTCATAGTTGTCCGTCAGTTTTTACTCTGTTATTTAGAACCTAACAGTACATTACTTCCGATTTCATACTCCATTATCTCATCAGAGACAAATGTAGGGGATAGGGAGATTGGGATAGTGAGCATATGGTGATAAGGCTGAGAAAACTGACCTTAGGTTGCCTCATCTCCTCAGGCAGGGAGAGGTAGTACGCTGTGAACCTGTGGTCCAGGAAAGGCACTCTCAGCTCTAGACTGTAGAGAGAAGAGGAGAGTCAGAATCCTAGATCTTCTGTATTAAACCTATAGCTTCTTAAAAGAAAGAAAGAAAGAAAGAAAGAAAGAAAGAAAGAAAGAAAGAAAGAAAGAAAGAAAGAAAGAAAGAAAGAAAGAAAGAAAGAAAGAGCAGATAGCGGTCTGACAAGTTTGAGGAATGGATGTAAAAATGAATGAATGTATTGAAAAATAGGTTGATGCCCCTACCCGTGTGCAGAGGTGGTGCGGTCTGCTCTGAGCACGTCAAACAGGTACAGCTCCTTCAACAGACGAACACTGTCCTCTGCTGCTGCCTTGGGAGTGGGAGCCTGGAACAGGAAACACAACAACTCAGCTCATATTCCCAGACATAACAACTGGTTCCAGGGTTGGGTTCAACTCCATTTTCAATGAAGTCAAACCAGGAATTTCCCATTGATTTCTAATAAATATTTTCAATTCCTGCACTTCCTGAATTGACTACTGCAGTCACCACAACACTGTCTGGTACATGAAATTTGGTGAGGGGGAGAGAACGACACATCTCTGATGTGGAACAGACTTACAGTACCTTGTGGAAGTAGATGTATCCTTGTGTCAGCTCGTCAGAGCCTTCCCCAGAGAAGATCACCACGCTGTCAGTCTTCTCACGGATGTACTTTGACACTAGGTACATGCCTGCAGAATGAGAAAGGATTATTGGAAACAGAATTGAGTTGAAGTGCTCTCTTGGCTATAACTTAAGCCTTGCCAAATATACTGTACATTTCTTATAAAAAAAGTTATTGCGCCATCTAGAGGCAAATAAAACCATCTGTATTTAGCAGGAAAAAAGTCAATGAAAGTAAACTGATCATCACATGAACTTTGGTCTTAACTTGAAGTATGCACTTTTGGGACTGTTCATTTGTACCAGACAAACTGAATCACGTATTTCATCAACATATTAGGCCAAGGTCTGGCTGATTGCTTCTCTCTATTGACAGGCTTTTACAGGCCACACTCACTAATCTCCCAGGATTCCACTGGGATTCAATCCAGCCAATCAGGAGGAAAAGGAATGCAGCTTGTCCAGACTCCCTTTGTCCAGGTCATTGGGCACATTGACAAGGTACAAAGAAGCTGTCTAGTGTCTCGGTATTTCACAAATGTGTCATTCTCATAGCCTATCAATTCATCTTCAATGGGACACCACTTCTGATTGGTGTTTGGAGGTCTAGGCCAATCTAAGATGGGACAGTGTGCTCTCTCACCAACAGAGGCGCGTATGGTGGTGATGTCATAGGTCTCCAGGTGAAAGATGACCTCCTCCACGGCTTTGAGACCCTCTTCAGGGGTGAAGTTCACCTCGTGGTGCTCACTGCCGATGTAGGACGCCACCTGGAACAACACAAGGCATTCACCAAGAGATTCATTCATGTTCTATTTATTGCCTTCAGTTTATTGAGAACACATACTCTTTTACAATTACAGGGAGCAGTGACTTCACAGGCTTCTTCACAAAGGAGTCTTTGGTATTATATTTGTATTATTCTATTATGTTGCGTTTTCATTATTTTAAATGCTCCTTTGTAATGCCCTGGGAGCTGTAATGTATTGGGTAAAAGGTGATACAAAAATAAAGTTAGATTATTACTGATTATGAAGTTGTTTTTTTAACGAAACTGATTAACTAGCCTGCTAATATTGTTGCGCTCGCTAAGTCTAGAAGTCTTAGGCCTAGTTAACTGGTCTGTAACTTGATGTAAGATGTGCAACTATGTGAGAAATCAGCGTATGAGGTCAGTGTTGTATGTACATGCGCTCAGGAGACAGCAAACTTACAGGGATCCAGGGCCAGCTCCGTCCTGACTCCTATGGGTCAGCTAGCCCAAGCAGATGATTATTTGTTGTTGAAAAGGGTGACCAAAATATATATTTACAAAAATAAACTTCAAAAGACCACTCCAAAACTGAAAAGGTTAACTAAAACAAAAACACAAAGACTTGCAGGCCGAGGGGCTCTATGGCCACCTCTCTATGAATCATTCACGCTCAACCTGATTGCCTGTACCTGTGGGCTTCATCAAGGCTTGACAGAGCACCTGGACCCGGTTGCTGCTGCCCCCCTGGGGATGGAGTGTAGAAGTGGTAGTGTCTAATCATGCTGCTAAGACCTACCCAACCCGTTCCATAACAATATCATCACCATTATATTATAAGGCAGAGTCTCTCTATGGAGGCTGGAGAGAGCCTCACTCACCTTGCGAGCAGCCAGAATGTCTGGGCTGTCTTCAGCCCCGATAGCGAAGGTCTGGATGGGGTACTTCAACTTCTCCTCTTTGGCCAGTTTAACCAGCGTAGCTGCCACCAGACTAGAGTCCAAACCACCTGATAGAAATATATAATAACAGTCATACACCTCATTTACTAGATTATCACACGTTTAATTTGACCTATGGTGTAAAGATAATAAGAATGTATTATAATTGATGTATTTGCACAGACAAGCATTAGTGAAAACAAGTAAAGTAAAAGACCTCAAGCATTACTAACTCAAGCCACAAGCTTTCATGTGTGACACTACACAAAGAGGCAAACATACTCTGTAATAATCATTATTTGTACCTGAGAGAAGACAGCCGATCCTCCTGTGGGCCATGAGGCGTTTCCGGACAGCGTTCTCAAACAAAGACCGGATGTTGCTCTTCACTGTCTCTGGGACAAAACCTAGAGGACAGCAAGACATCTTACTGTCATCACACAGGGACCAGTCAACTGAATGGTTGAAGACCAGCAAATCAACTCTAGCATACTACACATCCAACTCCTATTGTCAGTGACTACAATGATTTCAGTTGGACAACAGGCTTCATTCATGGCAATACCCTCAATACCAAAAACCTGCATCCTAAAAGAACAATCAGTGACCCATTCCTCTCTTCATCTTATGTGTCAAACAACATCTGTCATCTTTCACTGATAGCTAGCGACAGGTAGTGACACAGTTAAATAATCTGTAACCTTGGCCGCTGTCAATCATGATGCTGACATTATGGAAATACTATGGATGGGTGTGTACCTGAGGGGAGCCTCTCTACTGTGTCATAGGCAGCGTGGTTGGGCTCCTGGGTGCAGCAGTGGAAGCGGTCCATCTGAATAGACCCTACCTTCCCTGTGGGCTTCAGGTCAAACACCTCAAAGTGTCCTGGGAGGAATGGAGTGATCTTAGGAGGTGAGGACATTGAGTGGGTGATATCAGTCAGACCTGGGAACAAACAGAAAAAGCATGTGTTTAAGAACAAACATGGAAACACTTTACATTAAGTTGTTATCATACCTGTGTAGTAACACTGTTGTTACACACTAGAAACAACATCTTAGCATTTTGTTACAAT